>NC_141993.1:92378076-92488742 GCF_049901715.1 Pseudonaja textilis | reverse complement strand
GAGACAGGAGAGCATCTTCCAATATCTGAGGGAGGGGGTTGGACTAGATGATCTACAAGGTCCCTTCCAACTCTGTTAATCTGACTTTAATCTGATTTTATTGAATAAAAGGACCAGGGGAGACAGGAGAGCATCTTCCAATATCTGAGGGAGGGGGGTTGGACTAGATGATCTACAAGGTCCCTTCCAACTCTGTTAATCTGACTTTAATTTGATTTTAATGAACAAAATGACCAGAGGAGACAGGAGAGTAGTCCTCCAGTATTTGAGGGGCTGCCCACGACAGGAGGAAGGGGGTCAAGCTATTCTCTAAGGCCAGACAAGGAACAATGGATGGAAACTGACCAAGGAGAGATTCAACCTGGAAATAAGGAGAAACTTTCTGACAGGGAGAACAATCATCCCATGGAACAGAAGTTGCCTTTGGAAGTTGTGGGAGCTTCATCCCTGGAGGCTTTCAAGAAGAGACTGGACTCCCATCTGTCAGAAATGCTGTAGGGTCTCCGGCTTGGACGGTGGGGTTGGACCAGATGACCTACAAGGTCCCTACCAATTCTGATTATCTGTTTTTGAAAGACTTAGAGGTTGCTATGTCTCCTTGCTGCTCTCTAGTGAGCTTCAGGATTTATGCAGCCAAGCTCTGGGAGATAATACAGCTTACACAGGAAGGAAGGAAGGAAGGAAGGAAGGAAGGAAGGAAGGAAGGGAAGGAGGGAGGGAGGGAGGGAGGGAGGGAGGGGAGGAGAGGAGGAGGAAGGAAGGAAGGAAGGAAGGAAGGAAGGAAGGAAGGAAGGAAGGAAGGAAGGAAGAGAGGGAGGGAGGGAGGGAGGGAGGGAGGAAGGAAGGAAGGAAGGAAGGAAGGAAAGAGAGAGAGAGGGAGGGAGGAAGGAAAGAAAGAAAAGAAGGAAGGAAGGAAGGAAGGAAGGAAGGAAGGAAGAAGGAAAGAAAGAAAGGAAGGAAGGAAGGAAGGAAGGAAGGAAGGAAGGAAGGAAGGAAGGAAGGAAGGAAAGATAGGAAGGAAGGAAGGAAGGAAGGAAGGAAAGAGAGAGAGGGAGGGAGGGAGGAAGGAAAGAAAGAAAAGAAGGAAGGAAGGAAGGAAGGAAGGAAGGAAGGAAGGAAGGAAGGAAGGAAGGAAGGAAAGAAAGAGAGGGAGGGAGGGAGGAAGGAAAGAAAGAAAAGAAGGAAGGAAGGAAGGAAGGAAGGAAGGAAGGAAGGAAGGAAGGAAGGAAGGAAGGAAGGAAGAAGGAAAGAAAGAAACGAAGGAAGGAAGGAAGGAAGGAAAGAAAGAAAGAAAGAAAGAAAGAAAGAAAGAAAGAAAGAAAGAAAGAAAGAAAGAAAGAAAGAAAGAAAGAAAGAAAGAAAGAAGGGAAGGAGGGAAGGAAGGAAGGATTATGGTTATACCCACATATACCCACATATATTACGGTTTATCCTCCAGTTCCCTGAGCATTTTTGTTGCTCTTCTCTGCCCTCTTTCCACAGTCTCCACATCTTTTTGATAGTTGTGGTGACCAAACGTTGGAAGCAAATGTGCCAAGCATGGCCTTACCAAGGCCCTTATAAAGCAGGGGTCACCAACCCTTGGCCACTTGAAGACTTGGGGACTTCAACTCCCAGAATTGCTTTGCTGGCTTTGCGGGCTGAGGAATTCTGAGAGTTGAAGTCCACAAGTCTTCAAGGGGCCAAGGGTTGGAGACCCCTGTTATAAAGTGATATTAACACTAGATGTGATCTTGATTCTATCCCTCTAAGGTTAATGCAACTTAGGAGCGTCTTGGCTTTCTGGGCAGCTGCAACACACGGCTGGCTCAGATGGAAGGGATTGTCCGCTAGGACTCCAAGATCCCTCTCGCAGTTACTACCGCTGGGAGGGTGAAAACGGCCTCCCCTGAGCTCCAGAAGCCAGAAACACGCCTGTTTCTAGACTTCTAGAATATCCAGAAGGGCCTTTCCTCCCCCTTCCAGAGCCTCCACACAGACCCTGCGCTTACCTGCACCCCAAAGAGGCCACCTGGAGACTCCTGGGAGAGGAGGGGCATGGTGGGCGGGGCCAGCCAGTCCGTTCAACTAACAGTTCGGAGAATTGGATGTAAATTTAACATCCGGTTCGCCCAAACTGGCCCAAACTGCTAAATCTCACTTCCCCCCAATTCTGTTGAGTTTTGTCGAGGCAGAGCGAGGCGGGTTAAAAACAGGTGGCTTGGTAGACAGACTATGTGATGACCCAAAAGGGCGTGGCACAAAGGCAACACAGCACAGATAAGCAACAAGAGTCCCTTTATTATCTCCAATTTTGCCCCCAATGTCCCAAGTTGCCTTCAGGCTGGAGAACAACTCTCCCAGGAACAGCCTTGGGCTGCAGGAAATGAAGTCCAAAACGTGGTCAACACAAACTGTAACTTGAAATCCGAACAAACCCAATTGAAGCAATTAGCTCGACGGGGCAGGAGCAGAAATTGCAGACTGGAAAGCAAGGCAAGACTCACACAGTTGGGAAGATGCCAGGAACCCAGATAAGCCACGGTGATACAAGATAAAATCACGTTCGTTCCCAACAACTTGCTGTGCGCAACCTCCCTTTTTTATACACTGTGTTCCCAGCTGCAGCTAATAAAGGGAATCGGGGCCCTTTCCTCCCCCGTAAGCCAGCCAACTCACCTTGCTCCCTTCTCCATTCCTCCCTGCGTGTCCTAGGATGAAGAGGGGGATGGGCCTGGGTCTTCCTCCAAACTCCCTCTCCCTTGTTCTACCTCACCCCTACTCTGCCCAACCGGACTTTGCCCTTCCCCAGTTTCTTCCAGAGCTGACGGAGCCACGTTCCCCCTCCCTGTCAGCTGTTCAGCGTCCTCCTCCGAGTCAGATTTCGACAGGGGTGTGACAGACTAGGGAGATACCTAGGTGCAAGAAGGCACCTGGGACCGTTCCTCCCTCCAAGCATTCCCCGGGGTTAAACTAGGTAGATGTTAGTTGAATGGTTGTTTTCCATACCGGTCTATGGGATCGCCATATTCCTGTGGATGAGTTCAGCTGATGGCATCTCCCGTCCAGAAGCTCTTCTGGATTCCAGACAAAGGCCTCATTCCAAAACCATCAAGCAGATTGCACCCTCTTTGAGAGGCGCCATTGTGCTCATGTGTTCCCTGAAATCCGGCCAAGCTTCACAGAGCTAAATTTGAAAGCGTTTCAGGCGTTGCATTTGGAATTCAAGTGAGCGAGTTGCTTGGCGAAAAAAAAAAAAAAAAAGCCGAAGGCAGCCATTTATTTTATTTTATTTTATTTTGGACTTGTCAATTGCTTACAAGATAATAGGTGTAAGTATATACATCGTTATGAATACGTGAAATGGGTACATATAAGGAAAACGAAAGAAACAATAGGACGGGGACGGCAGGACCATCTGGCGCTCAGACACACCCACAAGCTGGAGAGAAGAGATCCTTCCAGGCTGAGCACCAAGGAGAACTGGAGGTTGACCAGCCTCTGTGTCCGTTAGCTGGAGAAGGTCTCCCACCATCTCTGCATGAATTGGGCCTTGGAGAGGACGGGGGGGTGGGGGGAGCTCTGTGGAAATGGAGCATCCATGAAAAACATCCTTGAACGATTATTAGGGGACTGGAGGCTCAAACATATTTAAAAATGGTTGCAGGAACTTGGCATGACTAGTCTACAGAAGAGAAGAACCAGGGGAGACAGGAGAGCATCTTCCAGTATTTGAGGGGCTGCCCCAGAGAGGAGGAGGAAGGGGGTCAAGCTATTTTTTAAAGCACCTGAAGGCCAGACAAGGAATAATGGATGGAAACTAATCAAGGAGAGATTCAACCTGGAAATAAGGAGACTTTTTTTTCTGACAGAGAGAACAATCAACCAATGGAACTGCTTGCCACCAGAAGTTGTGGCTGCTCCAACACCGGAGGTTTCTAAGAAGAGATTGGACAGACATTTGTCTGGAATGGGGTAGGGTCTCTTGCTTGAGCAGGGGGTTGGATTAGAAGACTTTCAAAGGTCCCTTCCAACTCTGTTATTCCTTCCTTCCTTCCTTCCTTCCTTCCTTCCTTCCTTCCTTCCTTCCTTCCTTCCCTTCCTTCCTTCCTTCCCCATCTCTTCCTTCCCTTCCTTCCTTCCTTCCTTCCTTCCTTCCTTCCTTCCTTCCTTCCTTCTCCATCTTTCACTTCCTTCCTTCCTTCCTTCCTTCTTTCCTTCCTTCCTTCCCTTCCTTCCTTCCTTCCTTCCTTCCTTCCTTCCTTCCTTCCTTCCTTCCTTCTCCATCTCTCCTTCCTTCCCTCCTTTCTTCCCCCCTTCCTTCCTTCCTTCCTTCCTGCCTGCCTGCCTTCCTTCCTGCCTGCCTGCCTGCCTGCTTGCCTGCCTGCCTGCCTGCCTGCCTTCCTTCCCTTCCTTCCCCATCTCTCCTTCCCTTCCTTCCTTCCTTCCTTCCTTCCTTCCTTCCTTCCTTCTTCCTTCTCCACTCTCCTTCCTTCCTTCTTTCCTTCCTTCCTTCCTTCCTTCCTTCCTTCCTTCCTTCCTTCCTTCTCCATCTCTCCTTCCCTTCCCTCCTTTCTTCCCCCTTCCTTCCTTCTTCCTTCCTTCCTTCCTTCCTTCCTTCCTTCCTTCCTTCCTGCCTGCCCTGCCTGCCTGCCTGCCTGCCTGCCTGCCTGCCTGCCTTCCTTCCTTCCCCATCTCCTTCTTCCCTTCCTTCCTTCCTTCCTTCCTTCCTTCCTTCCTTCCTCCCTTCCTTCCTTCCTTCCTATTTAAAAAAGAAGTTTTAAGAAGAGACAGCCACTGGTCTGGAATGGGGTAGGATCTCCTGCTTGAGGAGGGGGTTGGACTAGAAGACCTCCAAGGACCCAACTCTCTCATTCTTTCCTTCCCCCTTCCCTCCCTGCCTCCCTCGTTCTCTTCTTTTCTTCTTTTTTTAAAAGAAGGTTTTTAAGAAGAGGCGGCCACCTGTCTGGAATGGTGTAGGGTTTCCTGCCTCAGCAGGGGGTTGGACTAGACCACCTCCTGGGTCCCTTCCAACTCTGTGATTCTGTGATTCAGTGACTGGCATTCCAGATGGCCGCAATATCTTGCAGAAGAAGAGACAGAGTGCAGAGAGATAACGGTGTGTTTTGTTTTTCTGTTTTTTAAAAAAAGGAGAATCCATCTGGAATCTATTTAGGATGGGCCAGCTTTTTGCAAAGGCAGAGAAATTATTCGGCAGCAACTTCCCACAGGTCTCTTCGCCGGCCCGCTTTGCAACGGAGGGAGAAAAGCCCAGGTTGCGACGGGCAGAAAGAGAACAACCTGGCGGCCTTCCTTGGGGAAAAAAGACAGCAACCCCCTTTCTCAGGGGCGCCTGTTTTTTCCGTCTCGTTGGCCTCGTCTCTTCTTGGAGGAAAATGAAGAAGGATCCCAGTTCCAGATCTGCCTGTGCATCCCTTTAAATCAGAATAGAGCTGGAAGGGACCTTGGAGGTCTTCTAGCCCAACCCCCTGCTCAAGCAGGAGACCCTGTCTCATTTCAGACAAAATGGTTGTCCAGCCTCTTCTTAAAAGCCTCCACTGAGGAAGCACCCACCACTTCTGGTGGCCAGCAGTTCCACTGGTTAATTGTCTTCACTAGTTTCTCCTAAATTCCAGGTTCTTTCTCTCCTTCTCTCCTCCCATCTATTTCCTTCCTTCCCTCCCTTCCTCCTCCCTCCCTCCCTCCCTCTTTCCTTCCTTTCCCATCTCTCCTTCCCTTCCTTCCTTCCTTCCCCACCTCTCCTTCCTTCCTTCCTTCCTTCCTTCTTTTCTTCCTTCCTATCCTTCCATCCTTCCCCATCTCTCCTTCCTTCCTTCCTTCCTTCCTTCCTTCCTTTCTTCCTTCCTTCCTTCCCTCCCTCCCCTCCCTCCCTCCCTCCCTTCCTTCCTTCCTTCTTTCTTCCTTCCTTCCTTCTTTCCTTCCTTCACTTCCTTCCTTCCTTCCTTCCTTCCTTCCTTCCCCATCTCTCCTTCCTTCCTTCCCTTCCTTCCCGTCCTTCCTTTCCTTCCTTCCGTCCTTCCTTCCTTCCTTCCTTCCTTCCTTCCTTCCTTCCTTCCTTCCTTCCTTCCTTCCTTCTTCCTTCCTTCCTTCTTTCCTTCCTTCCTTCCTTCTCTTCCTTCCCTTCCTTCTTCCTTCCTTCCTTCCTTCCTTCCTTCCTTCCTTCCTTCCTTCCTTCCTTCCTTCCTTCCTCCTTTTCTCCCTCCCTTCCTCTTTCCCTCCCTCCTTCCACCTTCCTTCTTCTCATTCCCATCTCCTTCCTTCCTTCCTTCCTTCCTTCCTTTCTTCCTTCCCCATCTCTCCTTCCCTTCCTTCCTCCCTTTCTCCTTCAGGGAGTTCTCAACCTATGATCCCAATTGAGCCCAACACTGATGCTGCTGAACGAGACTTTTATTGATGTTCTATTATTGTACATTTATTATTTACATTTTACATTACAAAGGATTTTTATTGATGTTCTGTTATTTGCCTTTTGTCAGGGCTTAAGAAACATCGTGTCGTCTGGGATATTTAATGGCGTAAACAATACAGATGACAACAAGGAAGATATTCTGTTAAGTGAGTTTTGCCCCCAACCTTTCCTGCCACCGTTGCAAAGTGAATCACTGCTGTTCTTAAGTCATTCACACCGTCGTTAAGTGAATCTGTCTTCCGCCGTTGACTCCGCTGGTCAGAACGTCGCAAAAGGGGATCGTGTGACCTCCCAGGGACACTGAGACCATCATAAATATGAGTCGGTTGCCAAATGTCTGAACTTGGATTACATGACTGTGGGGAATGCTGCAACGGTTGTAAGTGTGAAAAACGGTCATAAGTCACTTTTTTTTTTCAGTGCCTATTCTGACCCAGGCTTCGTCAAACCTAATTAATATCAAACTTATTTTAAAAGCAAAACCTATTTTATTGCAACGGAGGGGTAATTGCTTTCATTCCCAGCCAGAACTAATCTTAAATAGTTCCCCAAGATAAGCGCACACCTTTCAGTGCTGGAGAATGCTGCCAAAAAACAGAAGTATCCAAATGAATTAAACAGAAACCAACCGAAGTACCAGAAAAAAAAACCAGAATTCACAGAGCTTCAAGGAGGACTTGGAATTCATTGAATGACTTTGCTTCCTGCAAAATGTTCATCATTGAGGTCTGACTTTTATCCCTTATGGGAGGGGCAGTCACCTCCCAGCCTTACTCCTGAGTTGCTCCTTTTATCTCAGCTCCTCCTGCCTTCTAGCAGCTCTGTGCATACGCACACGGGGAACAGGCTCCCCTTCTTCCTCTGCCTCGCTGCTGCCAGACTCCAAAGGCTCCTCTTCTGACCCAAACCTGGTTCCACGAGAGTAAACACAAAACAAAGGTACCAGCACAACTTTTTATCCTGTTTCTTCGCAGATCAAAGGCTGCTTCCAACTAATTAGCCCCCGGCAAAAAAGAGCCTGGACAAGTTTTTGCAAGGCTGCCAAGAACAACAGATAAAGTTCCTAAACAATAATTCAAAGCGTCTCCAAACACCAACTCAGATCTTCTAACGTCCACCAGGCTCGAGTATCAAACTTCTTTGCTTTCTGCAAAGAACTGCAGTTTCTCAGCTGGCTTTTATCTCTTAAGAAGGAGCCCATTACCTTTCAGCCTTACTCCCGAGTCGCCCGTGCTGCTGCAGCTGCCCTTCGAGCAGCCCTGCGCGCACATGCACTTGGCAGAGGCTCCTCGGGCTGCTCCTCATCACTGCTGCCAGCCTCCACAATCTCCGACAGCAGCACCTCACTCCCAGAGGGTCCTGGCCCCATCTCTGCATCGGATGCAGGACCCTCGTCCGAATCCTCTCCAGACTCTTCTTCTCTCTCCAGATTCTCCCCCACTGTTCGATTCCACTGCCGTCTGCACCGACTGCCGGCGAACCACAACAGGGCCATAGCAACTCTGAACAGTTACTATTGTTGTAAGTTGACTGTACGACTGATATTTGAAACATGCATTTCAAACGCTTGACAATCTTACCCATATATTTTGGGTTCTATTTTTCTATGCATGTATTTGGGCTGACGGGACTTTGGGGCAACTTCTACCTAATACTCAGGTGCAAATTTCCTTCCATCCACAAACAAGGCCCCGAGCATTTCAACTCAAGAACTCTGCACCGAGAATAAACCGAATTTTGTGATCCGCCGAACGCTGGATGCCTTGTAAAATTCAGCCCGTTTATTTTCTGGCTTGCAGCATCTTCCCAAAGTCCATTTTAAAACGTGGCCGCTAAAAACTATTTGCAGCCTCCTCTCATCCCATCTCCTGGCCTCTTCTGGGTCTCCCAAGAAGCCACCAATGGTGGCTTGCCAGCTTTGCAGCTCCCTCTCAGGGCACCCGAGCTACAGCTGGCGAGGCCGGGAGCGACAATTCACAGGTGTGATGGCGGCCAGACGCAAGCGCACCTCTGGCCTTGATCTATTGACTTGGTAAGCATGGGAGCCAAACCTTGGAGCATCAACATACGGAGAGAGCTGGATGCAAACAAAGGCCAGAAATGTGTATTTCTGCATCTCTGGAATTTTTTTATTTTTTTTCCTTTGCAGCAAAACTACCTATCTCTCCGCGTTAGTTTGCAAAGTCTTTCTTGTGCGCCGGGAGTTTTGCTGTTTGGGGTACCTTGTCGCAAACCTCACAACTACTACTCTGCAAATTTTGCATCCGGCTGGAGGACTACACCGAGCCTGAAATCCACACGGCGCATAGGAGTCTCTCTATGCATTTGCCGCAAAGAACGCCGGTTTCTGTCTACATGACGGGTGGGTGGGAATTCGCTCACTTTTCGTTTTCATTTTTGCAGAAGAGCCTGGGGGCATTTTGGGGCGGTGCGAGTGGGGGGCTTTGCATTGTGGTTCTCGGCTTTGCAAGGTCAGGAGAAGGAAAGGAAAGTCCCAAATCCCCTTCAAACTATTTTTTACCTGAAAGATGTTCTTGTTTTCCCTCCGACATATTTTACTTTTAAACAGAACAGTGGCCTGTGGGCCATTGAACATGTGGTAATGTAAGAAGAAGGATTGTTTTCCCTCTAAAGTTTCTTGGGTGTGTGTGTATGTGTATTAAACTCAGGTACATTTTTAGGAGTAAACACACCATCACCGAGGGTTGTGCGTGCAAATTTGTAATAAAGTAATATTAATAATAAAGGACAGTTCTATTTTTTCTCCATGGAAGTGTTTCATATTGGAGGGGATACAGACCTCTCTCTCTCTCTCTCACACACACACACACACACACACACACACACACATGCACACGCACATGCACGCACACACACTCTCACTCTCATTCTGTCTCTGTCTCATACATGCTTGCTCTCTGTCTCTCTCTCTGTCTCTTTCTCAATCAACTGATTTAGATTAACAGATTTGGAAGGGACCTTGTAGGTCATCTAGTCCAACCCTCTGCCAAGCAGGAGACCCCACACCGTAATCTCTTTCTCTCTCTTTCTCTCTCTGTGTGTCTCTTTCTCTCTCTCTCTTTCTCTGTCTTTTCTTTCTTTCTTTGTCTGTTTCTTTCTCTCTCTCTCTTTCTCTCTCTCTCTCTCTCTCTGTCTCTTTCTCTCTCTCTGTCTTTTCTTTCTTTCTTTGTCTGTTTCTCTGTGTCTTTCTCTCTCTCACACACACACACTCTTACTCTCTGTTTCTCTCTGTGTGTGTCTGTATCTCTGGGCATGTCTGTCTGTCTGTCTGGTCTCTGTCTTTCTTTCTTTCTTTCTCTGGTTGTTTTGAATTTCTTGGCTGCCTAACCAACCCAGGTTTTTGTTTTTTTTAACCAAGGTAAAAATAAAAGTAAGGTGCACCAGGAAGTGCCCTGTGGTGGATTGTGGTCTGGATTCCCAGGAGGGAAGGAGGGAGGGCCTGCCTGGCAGAGGAGCAAGAGACAATTGGGCTGAGAGAGCTTGTGTGGGAGAAAGAGGGCGAAGAAGGCGCCTCCCTAACAGTTCCCAGGGCATGTGTTTTAATGCGGGTGGTAACCAGCTTTAGTTCGGCAAAATTCTGTCCGTGGGTGAGGGACCATAAAGAAATTTGCTTGGAAGGATCACAAGGGGTCTTTCTTGCACAGGATGGAGTAGAACAGCGCTTCTCAATCCTCCTGTCAGGATTCTGGCAGCGGCCCTAAATAAATCATGAACTTCAAACCAAGCTTCAAAAACCCCAGAGGATTTGTTAAGAGCTAACATGTCCGGCATTGCCTGGGTGTAGCCGTATTTGTAACTCCTTGTCACCCTTGACCCTGGTTTTCCCCCACCCCTCTGGGTGTATCCTAATTCATAGTCTCCAATGGGACACATCCATAGCCAAAAGTCATCAATCATGTTCTCCAACTAGAGATTTGCACGGGGCAGAAACTCCAGTCGCTTAGTTATAATATATAACTAATATAATGCACTTTCGGTTTCCAAGTTGCTGCCCTGTTCTTTCCAACTCCTTCCCCTCCCACCCACCCTTTCTGTCGGCAACTATAAAACGGGCATAGAAATGATTTATGAGTTGGCTGATTTACCCCAAATTGCGTAAAAGTGATTTGTCTTGGGGTAATGACACACGAACCCCTGAACCACTACTACAGAGACATTCAAATGGATTTCAGTCTTACCACATCTCCTAAAATGCACTACGTAAATCTCACAAAGTATTCCTGTGAAGAGGAACATTCGTGAGGCAATTTGTGAGGTAAAAGTTCAGTCAACGACACTGTTTTGTAGACCACAGATTGTCCTCGAATTACTGCCATTCGTGTGAGGACCATTTGAAGCTACAACAGGGCTGAAGGAAGGGACTTACAATAGGGCTGTCACGGGAAGAAGGTTGTAGCCCCTGAGTGAAGGAGAAGAAACAATGGGTGGAAGGACATTTGAACTTTGGCTCGAGAATCATGTTTTAGTTAGGGCGATTGCTGGAATCCTGACAGCCAACTTGGAAATGAGCAGAAATTTCGTGACAGTGGGAACAATTAATGGCTTCCCTCCAGAAGTTGTGGCTGTTCCATCACTGAAAGTTTTGGTTGGGCAACTATTTGCCTGAAATGGTATAGGGTCTACTGTTTGAGCAGGGGGTTGGACTAGAAGACCTCACAGGTCCCTTCCAGTCCTATGATTCTACGAGATAGATAGATATATTGATGGACAGACAGATAAGCAGAGAGAGAGAGAGAGATGATAGATGCTGTATGATAGATGATAGAAAATAGAATAGAATAGAATAGAATAGAATAGAATAGAATAGAATAGAATAGAATAGAATAGAATAGAATAGAATAACAGAGTTGGAAGGGACCTTGGAGGTCTTCTAGTCCAACCCCCTGCCTAGGCAGGAAACCCTGCACCACTTCAGATGAAGGGTTACCCAATATCTTTTTAAAAGCTTCCAGGGCTGGAGCATTCACAACTTCTGGAGGCAACTTCTGATTAATTGTTCTAACTGTCAGGAAATTTCTCCTTAGTTCTGCTTTTCTCCTTGATTAGTTTCCACCCATTGTTTCTTGTCCTGCGATAGATAGATAGATAGATAGATAGATAGAGAGAGAGAGAGAGAGAGAGAGAGAGAGAGAGAGAGAGATAAATACATGATAGAGTTAAAGAGAGATATACAGGTGAAACTCGAAAAATTAGAATATCATGCAAAAGTTCATTTATTTCAGTAATGCAACTTAAAAGGCGAAACTAATATATGAGATACTCATTACATGCAAAGCAAGATAGTTCAAGCCGTGATGTGTCATAATTGCGGTGATTATGGCTTACAGCTCATGAAAACCCCAAATCCACAATCTCAGAAAATTAAAATATTACATGCAATCAATAAAACAAGGATTGTACATAGAACAATATCGGACCTCTGAAAAGTATCAGCATGCATATGTCATTTTTCGAGTTTCACCTGTAGATACATAGATGAATAGAGAAGATAGATAGACACCTGATTGAAAAGGAAAAAAAAGAGGGCTGTGAAAATATCTACACACCCCTCACATCCCGGACATAAACTGTTTCAATGCCTTCCCTCAAAATGACGCTGTAGAGCCCTGCACACCAGAACAACTAGACACAAGGGGAGTTTTTTCCCGAAAGCCATCACTCTGCTAAACAAATAATTCCCTCAACACTGTCCAACTATTTACAAAGTGTACACTACTATTAATCTTCTCATCACTCCTGATCACCCATCCCCTCCCATTTGTGATTGTATGACTGTAACTTTGTTGCTTGTATCCTTACAATCTATATTGACTGTTTCCTAGTATGATTTGATTGCTTATTGTACCCTCTGACTATCGTTAAGTGTTGTACGTTATGATTCTTGATTCTTCACAAATGTACCTTTTCTTTATGTATACTGAGGGTATTTACACCAAGACAAATTCCTTGTGCGTCCAATCACACTTGGCCAATAAAGTAGTCTATTCTATTCTGTTCTCTAGATGGGTGGGTGGATGGATGGAACATTTTGCCTTCAGAAGTTGTAGGGTTGTGACTGCTCCATCACTGGAGGTTTTCAAGAAAAGATTGGACAACCATTTTCTGGGATGGTAGAAGGACTCCTGCCTTGAGCAGGGGGGTGGACTAGAAGACCTCAAAGGTCCCTTCCAGTCCTATGCTTCTACGAGATAGATAGTACATTTGAAGGACAGACAGAAACACAAGACAAGATAAGGAGAGAAAGGGAGAGAGGTGATAGATACTGTTAGATAGATAGATAGATAGATAGATAGATAGATAGATAGATAGATAGATGTAGATACATACATACATACATACATACATACATACATACATAGATGATAGATAGATGATAGATAGATAGATAGATAGATAGATAGATAGATAGATAGATAGATAGATAGATAGATAGATAGGAGAGACAGAGACAGAGAGAGAGAGAGAGAGACAGAGAGATGGATGGATGGATGGATGGATGGATGGATGGAACAGTTTGCCTTCAGAAGTTGTGGCTGCTCCATCACTGGAGGTTTTCAAGAGAAGATTGGACATCCATTTTCTGGACTAGAAGACCTCAAAAGTCCCTTCCATCCCTGTGATGCTATGATTCATCGATCCTCAAAGTTTGATGAGATTTTCCGAGAGGTAAGAAAGGTTTGGTGTAAGGAAGGGAGAAAAAGACTCAGGGAGCAGTTGCGGGCACAGGCTTCCCACCTCAACTATCTTCCCGCAAACAATATTTCACCTGGCTTTAAGGGACCTTAGTCAATCATTGCCGTTCCTGCTTAATGTTTACCTGGAGGTGTTGGGAAGACTATTAATGTTACATTCGCAAGAACCAGGAGTGAAGGATGGTTACGCAGCTCCAACTCCTTGTAACCCTTGCAAAACACGAGTAATAACGCCTGTCGAACAAGCTGCGGTGGGGAGGCGGTGCAGGTGCAGAGTTTACGGGAAACTTTCCCATTAAGGCCAGGAGGGGAGGAGAATTCCCAACCTAGGTTAATTTTCCTGCCCAAAGGTAGAGTCACTTTGGGATGCCCCTCCTGAGGGACCCTGCCATGGTCAGAAAGTTGCAACCTGCGGTGAGCGACATTCGCCATTTCCTTCCCATCCAAACTCAATCCGGTTTGAATGTAGATGCTGGTCTCACCTGGGCCTGGGATTTGCAGTATTTAGCCTGCCTCACCAGGTGTGTTTTTATTCTCTTTAAGGCACCTGCAGCAGAAGACTCGTCTGTCGGAAACGTCATTTGCAAAGCTGCCTCTGGAAAACCACGGGGCATCGTCCCAACAAAACAGTCCTTCTCGCTGCTGGTGGTTGCAACCTGGAGATCTCTTCGGCGTGTTTGTCCAGGTAATCCCTTCTTCCGAGATGCTCCTGGGTGTAGTTGACTTTGATCTTAGTGTCTGTGGTCATCCCGATTTTCCACATGCCTGGGCTTTTGACTCCCAGAATTCCCCGGCCAGCATGGATGGCTGGGGAATTCTGGGAGTTGAAGTCCAACCGGCTTAAAGTTGACAAGATTGAGACATTTTGGAGGGTAGGCTAAAAGGAGGGTGGCACAACTGTGGTGTGGGTTCCTGGCCCTTGTTAGCAGACTCACATTATCAAGTTTCCATGTTGTTAAGCCAGAATATGGTTGTTTGTTCCAATGTTGCATTAACACAAATGGAGACTTTCCTTTCCTTTCATCTCCTCTCTTCCTTTCCTTTCCTTTCCTTTCCTTTCCTTTCCTTTCCTTTCCTTTCCTTTCCTTTCCTTTCCTTTCCTTTCCTTTCTCCCACTTCCTTTCCTCTTTCCTTTTCTTTCTTTTCTTTTCCTTTCCTTTCCTTTCCTTTCCTTTCCTTTCCTTTCCTTAATAAACTGCATTTTAAAAAGCTTGGAGATTGAATGGATGCGGAAATAGGTGATGGATAGAAAAATAGATAGATGGATGGATGGATAGATGGACAGATAAGAAGATAATGGAGGATGAATGGAAGGATATAAAGATAGATAGATAGATAGATAGATAGATAGATAGATAGATAGATAGAGATAATAGATGGACGGATAGCGAGAGAGAGAGAGAGAGAGAGAGAATGGATGGACGGATAGCGATAGATAGATAGATAGATAGATAGATAGATAGATAGATAGATAGATAGAGATGGATGGATGGATGGATGGATGGATGGATGGATGGATGGATAGATAGATAGGTAGTTAGGTAGTTAGGTAGATAGATAGCACAGAGCAAGGGTCAGCTGGGAAAGGTGTCCCTGCCTTCCTTCTCAACCCCCCCCCACCCCCCTCTGACACCCCGGCTCTCCCTCTCTGTATTTCAGCCCGCAAGACCAGCCATGGGCTGCAAATTTCCCGACAGGTGAGCTGGTGTTCCTTGCTAGCTTCGCTTCCCAGCTCCGGGGGTGCGGGGGGGGGGGGCTCCTAGGGGAGGGGTGGGGCAAGGCTACAGCTGCTTGGGTTTCTTGGCCTGGCTTTTGGGAGGGGTCTCTGAAATCAATGTCCATCTGTCTCAGGGTTACTGACTGGTCAGTAGGGTCCTCCTAGGCTTCATCCTACGGAAACTTTAATTAGGACAAGCAAAGACGGAGAATAGAGGTTGGGAAGGGAAAATGCCTGGCACTGCAGCTTCAGAGTCCAAGTTGAAGCCCCCTGGCCTGCTGTTAATTATGTCACTTTTAATTTTAATTTAACTTGATCTGATTTTAGTTGATTTTAGTTTAGTTCAGTTCAGTTTATTTTAGTTGTGTTGTGTTGAGTTGAATTGAGTTGAATTGAGTTATTTTATTATTTCATTTTAGTTAAGCTCAGTTCAGTTATTTTATTATTTTAGTTTTGTTTAGTTTCGTTATTTTATTATTTTATTTCATTTTAGCTTATTTAGTTTCGTTCTGTTATTTTATTAGTTTATTTCATTTTAGTTTATTTAGTTTCGTTTCGTTATTTTATTATTTTATTTCATTTTAGTTTACTTCAGTTATTTTATTAGTTTAGTTTAGTTTAGTTTCATTATTTTATTCCATTTTATTTTAATTTGGTTATTTTATTATTTTATTTCATTTTAGTTTAGTTTATTGGTTTATTAATTTATTTAATTTTAATTTAGTTTACTTTAGTATAGTTATTTTATTATTTTACTTCATTTTAGTTTAGTTTAGTTATTGTATTAGTTTATTTAATTTTAGTTTAGTTTACTTTTCACTTATTTCTTTTATTAAATTTATATGCCCCCTCCCTATCCGACTATCTCAAGGGACTGAGCCGTTTGCAAGATTTTAAAAAATACCCCACAGATATACAGCAGCTAGTCCTCAACTTACAACATTTCCTTTCGTGACCATTTAAAGTTACAGTCGCACTGAAAAAGGGACTTAGGATCATTTTTCACACTTAATGATGGTGGCAGCATCTCCCTGGTCACGTGATGGAAATTCAGACGCTCGGCAACTGACTCGTATTTATGACAGTTGCACTGTTCCTGGAGTCATGGCATCCTGTTTTGCGAACTTCCGACCAGCCGATGGAGAAGCTGGGTTCACTTAGTAAACCATCTTACTAACTTAACAACCTGAGTGATTCGCTTAATGACAGTGACCAGAAAGGTCGTAAAACGGGGCAAAATTTGGTTAAATTCAGGTAGCAACAGGAATTGGGGGCTCAATGGCAGTCGTAAGTCAAGGATCTCCCTGCAAAAGCGTCCAAAAAGCATTAAAACGAAGATGAGCCGCAAAGACATGAATTAAAGGACTACAAAAACCCTGCCTGCCCCATTGATGGGAGGGGGTGTCCATGGCCCAGGATGCACAGGCCAACCTGGGTCTCTCCATGCAAAGCCTCTGGGGGTTCACTTTGCAGGGAGACCTCGACTTACAATCACTCGTTTAGTGACCGTTCGAAATTACGACGCCACTGAAAAAAGCAAGCGTTTCTTTCACACGGCTTTTGCAGCCTCTCTGGGGGTCACGTGATCCAGATTCAGAAGCTCGGCAACTGGCATGTACTTAGGACAGTTGCAGGGGTCATGCCATCCCCTTTTGAGACCTTCTCACCAGCCAAGCCAAGAGGGGAAAGCCAAGATTTGCTTAATGATGGTGTTACGCAAGGATTCGCTGGGTTAATTCGCTGGGTTAATAGAGTTAGTCCGTGAAATGGGTCTAGGGTCGGAGGTTGAAGACCTCTGAAGCCCCTTCCAGCTTGATCCTTGAACCTGAAACTAACTTTACTGTAACAATGGCAGCGATTCACTTAACCATGATGGCAAGAAAAGGTCGTAAAACGGGCCGAAACTTTCCTTAACCACCTTGGGTCAACTCGTAAAGCATCCTTGGCCTGCTTTCGAGATGCCATAGGTGCGGGGTAGAAACGGCCAGAGCAACAGCCACAACCAAAAACACATTCCACACCTAATCCGATGACCCGGGGCGTGGCAAAAAAATAATCAAGTCACAAAAATAGAATAAAGTCCCTTTAATGCCTCCAACTTGGCCCCAAGGTCCAATTATCCTCGGCAGGATATCAAACTCGTAAAGAAAACAGTTTATGGAGGGAGTAAATGCAGTCTGCACCCAAAGTAAAGTTAATTTGAAATAACAAAACCCGACAGAAAACCACACCGAAGAAATTACTACGGCAGGCAAGGATGATTAATTGCAGACTTCTACCAGATAACATAGCAACCACGGTTGGGAGGAAGCCAAAACCCAGATAAGACATGACAAACCAGAATAATTTCACGCTTTGCTTCCAGCAACTTTGACATGCGCAGTTTGCCCTTTGAAACAGTCCTCCCAGCTGCAGCCCATGAAGGGGATCAGGGCCCCTTCCTCCCCCATAGACCATGCCACTCACGTTGCTCCCTTCTCGGTTCCTCCCTGCGTGCCCTAGGATGAAGAGGGGACGGGCCTGGGTCTTCCTCTGAATGCCCAGCCGGCCTCTGCCCTTCCCCAGTTTCCTCCACCAACCACCAGAGTCACACTCCCACTCCCTGTCGGTTGTTCCTCCTCTCCCTTGGAGTCAGACTCCAACAGGCGCACGACACCTACCTTCTTCAAGGCTGTATCCCAGGCTACCAGAGAGGCGTGATCTCTACAGCCTGAGAAAGTGCTTGGTTGGAGAATGTGATTTACGACACACCCGGGGAGGAAGAGGGGAAACAGGGTCATAGGTGAGGTGTAAATTACATCAGGCAGAGCTGACTTCATTGGGATATTGTGCCGGCATGTTGCTCTTCATAAATAATTGGGTTTCTTTTGAAAATTAGCTTGAGGCTCCTGGTTTCATGAGGGCAATTTGTCTCATTTAACCACAGAAATTTGAGGGGGTTAATTCTGGTCATAAGTCAAGGGCCACTGGTATTATTTTTCTCCGGCTTCTAGGCAGTTTCGTTCACGATCCCCGAGCTGGCATTCCCAGTTGCAATTAAGCAACTAAAGGCAGCACATAAACGAAAGTGCAACACGAAAGGCCATCCTGACAAGTGTGTGTGTGTGTGTGTGTGTGTGTGTGTGTGTGTGTGTGTGATAAAAATCCAGGCGCTCCCTGAGATGCTCCCGTTATGGGGAACCGGGCTGGGTGTCCTTGCAATGCAGTAATTCCATTTTATTTGTAAAAAAATAATAATTTTGCAGCTGCGTTGGTGTCGGTGAGCGGAGCCTCCCTTCCTGGTATTTCTGGTGAGTGCCAAAACTTTCCAAAGTTCATGATGATAAAATCCATGTGGATTTGCTTGGGGCTGATACAGAAGCGGTTTTTGTTATTTATTTGCTATCTTTATTTATTTGTATCCCGCCTTTATTATTTTTGGAAACAACAAAAAGCTGCAAATTTACTGAATACTTCTTCCTCCTATTTTCCCTAGAACAACCCTGTGAGGTGGGTTGGGCTGAGATAGAGAGACTGGTCCGGCTGTCATGCCTAAGGCAGGACTAGAACTCCCCGTCTCCTGGTGATTGGCCCAAAGTCACCCAGCTGTCTTTCATGCCTAAGGCGGGACTAGAACCCCCTGTCTCCTGGTGATTGGCCCAAAGTCTCCCAGCTGTCTTTCATGCCTAAGGCGGGACTAGAACTCACCGTCTCCTGGTGATTGGCCCAAAGTCTCCCAGTTGGCTTTCATGCCTGAGGCGGGACTAGAACTCACCGTCTCCTGGTGATTGGCCCAAAGTCTCCCAGCTGTCTTTCATGCCTAAGGCGGGACTAGAACTCCCAGGCTCCTGGTGATTGGCCCAAAGTCTCCCAGCTGTCTTTCATGCCTAAGGCGGGACTAGAACTCCCAGGCTCCTGGTGATTGGCCCAAAGTCACCCAGCTGGCTTTCATGCCTAAGGCGGGACTAGAACTCCCGTCTCCTGGTGATTGGCCCAAAGTCTCCCAGCTGTCTTTCATGCCTAAGGCGGGACTAGAACTCACCGTCTCCTGGTGATTGGCCCAAAGTCTCCCAGCTGTCTTTCATGCCTAAGGGGACTAGAACTCACCATCTCCTGGTGATTGGCCCAAAGTCTCCCGATTGGCTTTCCTGCCTAAGGCGGGACTAGAACCCCCTGTCTCCTGGTGATTGGCCCAAAGTCTCCCAGCTGTCTTTCATGCCTAAGGCGGGACTAGAACTCCCCATCTCCTGGTGATTGGGCTTTATTTGCGGGGGCGGGGGGGGCATCACGTATGACGGACCCTCTTCTCCCTCCTGCTCCAGGTTCTGCCTGTCCCTCCTGCTCCTGCTGCTCCTGATTCTCCTCCTGCTCCTGCTGGGCTGCTGCCTCCGGGGCTGGCTGGGGCAGCCCAGGCGCCCTGCGGCCCATCGCTCCCTTGTGGTCTTCGCGGTGGAGGAAACGGAGTCGGTCCACGGTGGGTCTGAAGTCCAGGTGTGAGAGAAAAGCAAAGCCTCGGCTGAGTTGGGCCTCTGGGTGGCCGGGAAGCCCCCGGGAGTCAGAAGAGGCAGGGTGGCGGCCCTAGAAACATCTACCCCCCTCCCCACACACCCCCGATCCTGTGAATGCAGCCGGGACTCTCCTGCGTGGCCTCGGTGGCCACACGAGGATGGAGGATGCAGGCGGATTCCCCACCCTGGAGGCAAAGGGGCTCCCAGCCGGCAGGGAGATCTGGAGGTGATAGGCAGGCAGAGAAATGGAAATAGGAATAGAGGTGGATGGATGGATGGGTGGGAAGACAGACAGACAGACAGACAGACAGACAGACAGACAGATAGATAGACAGACAGACAGACAGACAGATAGATAAAGATGTGCATAAGATGGATGGATAAAGAGGTAGATAGATAAGAAATAGATGAATAGGTAGATGGACAAAGATACATATAGAGACAGAAGACAAGTAAATAGATGGATAGAGATGGATGATAGATAGATTTAGAGATAGATGGCTAGATGGATGGATGGATGGATGGATGGATGGATGGATGGATAGAGAGAGAGAGAGAGAGAGAGAGAGAGATGATAGGGATAGATAGGTTGATAGACAGATAGAAGATAGATAAAGATGTGGATAAGATGGATGGATAGATACAGAGAGGTAGATAGATAAGAAATGGATAGGTACAATAGATGGATAAAGATAGATATACAGACAGACAAGTAGATAGATAGATAGAGATGGATAGCTGATAGATAGATAGATAGATAGATAGATAGATAGATAGATAGATAGATAGATAGATAGATAGATAGATAGAGATGTGCATAAGATGGATGGATAAAGAGGTAGATAGATAAGAAATAGATGGATAGGTAGGTGGACAAAGATACATATAGAGACAGAAGACAAGTAAATAGATGGATAGAGATGGATGATAGATAGATAGATATAGAGATAGATGGCTAGATGGATGGATGGATGGATGGATGGATGGATGGATGGATAGATAGATAGGTAGATAGATAGATAGATAGACAGACAGACAGACAGACAACTAGATAGATAATGGATAGATGGTTGGTAAGATAATTGTGAAGAGAGAGAGAGAGAGGTGAAATATGATAGAGAGAGATAGATAGATAGATAGATAGATAGATAGATAGATAGATAGATAGAGATATGATAGGGATAGATAGGTTGATAGACAGATAGAAGATAGATAAAGATGTGGATAAGATGGATGGATAGATACAGAGAGGTAGATAGATAAGAAATGGATAGGTACAATAGATGGATAAAGATAGATATACAGACAGACAAGTAGATAGATAGATAGAGATGGATAGCTGATAGATAGATAGATAGATAGATAGATAGATAGATAGATAGATAGATAGATAGATAGATAGATAGATAGATAGAGATGTGCATAAGATGGATGGATAAAGAGGTAGATAGATAAGAAATAGATGGATAGGTAGATTGATAAAGATAGACAGACAGACAAACAAGTAGATCAAGCTGTAGATAGAGATGGATGGATGATAGGTAGATAGGTAATTAGTGGGGGGTGGGAGAGAGAGAGAGAGAAAAAGAGATCCATTGACCTTCAATGACTCATTCCTGAACATTCAAAGGGCACTAAAACGATGACTTATGACCGGTCCTTACATTTAGAACCACTGGAACATCCCTACGGTCACGTAATCAAAATTCAGGCCCTTGCCAGCCCTCCTGTACTTATGACAGTTTTAGTGTCCTATATTCACCCCTTGTGACCTTCTCCTGACCTGCGAAGCCAGTGGGGGAGAGCAGGATTCCTTTAATGGCCACATGATTTGCAGGGTTCTGCTTAACAACATAAAATCTGTCTCACTTAACAACCGCCTGGCTTTGCAGGGGAAAAATCTGGTCCCCGTTGGGGCCATTGTGGCTATAAGTTGAGGACCAGCCATAATTGTTTTGTTAGAGAATGCGTCTCTTTTTGCATTTTGTAGGGGACGATGGGCTGCCTTGGTCACTGGCCCAGAAGCCCCCTCCCGGCTTGCAGACCCCAGGGTGGAGCACTGAGGGCCCCAGTTCGAATGCACCAGCATGGAATGGATCGTTGCAGCCGCCTCCCTACAAAGAGAGCATGAAGCCCGGAAGAACCTCAGATCTGAGTTCGAGACAGGATGGCTTTCACGGGGAGGGCCGGTTCTGACCTGGCCTTCGCGGAAGACTGGCAAAGGCTGGCAAGGCAATCGTTGACGTACGAAGAACAAATTTTCCCGAAATGTGAAACCGTTATCTTGCAACAACCCAACCGCTCCCCTTTCCTCTTATTTATTCCCCAGCCAGGGAGGGGCCTGTCAGCGTCCACATTTCGTTTGCTTTCCCCGAGCTGGCTCGTTGTCCGCCGTCGTTCCCCTCTCCTATCAGCTCTGTGCATACGTGCACCTGGAACAGGCCCCAGTTGCTCCTCCTCCTCACTCATCTCTGACTCTGCTTTGTGGCCTGCCGGCGGAGCTGGTAGCAGCCAGTGAGGAGGTTGGGGAGGAACCCGGGCCGGTCCTGGAGGCTGGGGAAGGCTCGGGTGAGGGCTCTGCATCGGAGGCAGAAATGGGGCGAGGGCCATCCAACAGTTATCAGTTGCCTTTGGAGTCAGAGATCAGTGGGGAAGAAGAGCAGCTGGAGCCTGTTCCCAGTGTGCTCATGCGCAGAGCTGGCAAAAGAACAGAACAATTACAAACTAAGGGATGACGTGGGAGGAAGGCCACAGGTGGAGAGTGAATGGCCCCTCCCATAGGAATTAAAAGAGGACCAAACAGGGAGGAGGCTTTGCAGGAAGCAATTTGTTGGCTGCAGCAGTGTGAAGATCTGTCTGTGCATCTCGGGGACTCTGTGCTGAGCCCTTCCTTGTCAGCACTGCGTTTGGAGATATTTACTTGGCAGCTCTCCAGGCTAGATAAGGTCTGTGCTCCTCATTAGACCCTTGAAAAGACTGTTGGCCAGGCCTTTGGCTGAAAGTGGATGCAAGAAATTCACCTTTGTTTAATAAAAGGGGCTTGACCGGGACACAGAATCAGCTTTTGGGGGAAGCCGAGGTCAGAAGAGCTGCCCCTCTGGCCAGGAAATGCTGGACTCGCCTTATAAAACGGCCTCTCCGTACCCCCGTTTTCTCTGTAGCTGCTCCCAAATTTCTTTGCTTTGGGGAATAAAAGAAATCTCCTTTCTTCACAGCTTGTCTGGATTTCATTCCGATTTGTTCTTGCGAAACCCCGTTCATTGATTGGGAGCCCAAATTATTCTTCTGACAGCCTCAAATGCTTCCTGGATGAAAAGATTGATCCACGCAGGGACGAAATAAAGGGAAACGGGTCAGCCAAAATTGTTGAGCAAACTATATTAACTAACTATATTGACTATAACAACTTGCCACCAGAGGTTGTGAACGCTCCAGCACTGGAAGGTTTTAAGAAGAGATTGGAGAACGCTTTGTCCGGAAGTGGTGTAGGGTTCCCTGCCTGAGCAAGGGTTGGACTAGAAGACCTCCAAGGTCCCTTCGAACTCTGTTATTCTATTCTATTCTACTATAGTCTATTCTATTCTTTTCTTCTCTTATTATATTCTCCTCTTTATCCTATTCCATTCCTATTTTCTCTCTTCTATTCTATTCCTCTCTTTTCTTGTCTTCTATTCTATTCTATTCTCTCTTCCCTCCTTCTCTTCTCTTCTTCTCTTCTCTAATTCTCTTCTCTTTATCTACTCTATTCCTATTCCCTTCTCTTTCTACTATTCTATTCTCTCTCCTATTGTCTCTTCTTTATTATATTCTCTTATTCTATTTTCTATTTCTATTCTATTTTCCTCTTTATTCTATTTGATTCCTATTCTATTTTCTCTTATCTTCTATTCCTATTATATTCTCTATTTGATTCCTATTCTGTTCTCTTCTTTATTCTATTTTATTCTATTATTCTCTTCTATGCTCTAATTTTCTTCTCTTCTTTTTCTATTCCTATTCTATTTTTTTCTCTTCTATTCCTCTTCTATTCTCTTTTCTAACAGATAATCAGAGTTGGAAGGGACCTTGTAGGTCATCTAGTCCAACCCCCTGCCCAAGTGGGAGACCCTACACCATTTCTGACAAATGGCAGTCCAGTCTCTTCTTGGAAGCCTCCAGGGATGAAGCTCCCACAACTTCTGAAGGCAACTTCTGTTCCATTGGTTGATTGTTCTCACTTTCAGAAAGTTTCTCCTTGTTTCCAGGTTTAAATCTCTCCTTGTTCAGTTTCTATCCATTATTCCTTGTCTGGCCTTTGGGTGCTTTAGAAAATAGCTGGACCCCCTTCCTCCTCTCTGGGGCAGCCCCTGAAATATTGGAAGACAGCTCTCCTGTCCCCCCTGGTCCTTCTCTTCACAAAGACTGGCCAGGCCCAGTTCCTGCAACCGTCTATTGTATGTTTTAGCCTCCAGTCCCCTAATCATCCTGGTTGCTCTTCTCTGTAGTCTTTCTAGAGTCTCAACATCTTTTTTAATGGTGGTGTCCAAAACTGGATGCAGGACTCTAGGTGTGGCCTTACTAAGGCTTCATAGAGTGGTATTAGTACTTCCCTTGATCTTGACTGTATCGCTCTGTTAATACAATTTAGGATTGCATTGGCTTTTTGGGCTGCCGTTGCACATCATTGGCTCATATTTAGTTGGTTGTCCACTAAGACTCCGAGATCCCCCTCCCAGTTCCTGCTATTGAGCCTGGTTTCACCCAGTCTATTTGTGTCATTTTGGTTTTTCTTGCCTAAGACTTTCCTTTTCTCTTCATTGAATTTCATTTTTAGATACGGTCCAGGGTTCTAGTCTGTCAAGATCCATCTGGATCTTGAGCCTATCTTCTTGGGTGTTGGCTATTCCTGCCAGCTTAGTATCATCTGCAAATTTGGTCAGTTCCCCTTCTATTCCCTCCTCTAAGTCGTTAATGAAGATATTGAAGAGTCCTGGGCCTAAGAGGGAACCTTGTGGCACCCCACTGCTTACTTCCCTCCAGGTAGACTTAGACCCATTAAGGACGACTCGTTGAGTACGGTTTGCCAGTTAGTTGCAAATCTATCTAGTGGTGGTGCTATCTATTCCACTTTTTTCTAGCTTACTAAGAAGTAGTTGGTGGTCTACTTTATCGAATGCCTTGCTGAAATCTAACTATATTATGTCCACAGTATTTTGTTGGTCTATTAATTCAGTCCCTGTGTTGAAGAATGAAATAAGATTGGTTTGGCACGATCTGTTCTTAACAAACCCGTGCTGACTGCTAGTTATTACTTTACTTGTTTCTAGATGTTGGCAGATCTGTTTCTTTTATTATCTTTTCCAGTATCTTCCCGGGTATTGATGTTAGGCTGATTGGCCTATAGTTTCCTGGGTCTGTTTTTTTTCCTTTTTTTGAAGATGGGAACCACATCAGCTCTTTTCCAGTCCCCTGGTAGTTCCCCTGTGCTCCAGGATTTTGGAAAGATATGGTGCAGCGGTTCTGAGATGACCTCTGCCAGCCCCTTTAAAACTACGGGAGGTGATCCATCAGGCCCCAGTGATTTTTTTTTTTGTGTGAAGACCGATGCAAAGAATGAGTTAAGCAGTTCTGCTTTCTCTCTGTTGCCTGTTACTTCCTTGCCATCTTCTCTCTTTAGTGGACCAACTGTTTCCTTGATTTTTTTTCTTGTTATTTATATGTTGGAAGAAACTTTTTTATTATTATCTTTGCCTTTTGTTGCAAGTCTTTGTTCGTTCTGAGCCTTTGCTATCCTGACTTCATCTTTGCAGATTCTGGCTATCTGCTGATATTCTGCCTTAGTTGTACGTCCTTCTTTCCATTCCTATTCTATTTTTATTCTCGTCTCTTCCCTTCTCTGATTTATTCTATTCTATCCCTATTCTATTCTGTCTTCTCTTCTCTATTATCAGCAATTGGCAGGTGAAGGGCAGAAAGGGAACAACTTGCTTTGCCCACCCACCACCCAGCCTTCATGCCACCTTTGCCTTTGGCAGGTCCACCCCAGTCCTGGGTCCAGAGCTGCCTTCCAGGGGACTGGGGTGGGGTGGGGAAACCTTTGCATGTAGAAAGGTAGCCCTTCAGGGTCGAGGCAAGAGGAGCTGCCCACTAGCTTTCTAAGTGCATGGAGATTTTTTAAAGATCGTCATGTTTTTAAGGGAGGAGCCTTTGGAGAAGAAGAAGGAGGAGGAGGAGGAGGAGGAGGAGGAGGAGGAGAAGTAGGCAAAGAAGAAGGAGAAGGAGGAGAAGGAGAAGGAGAAGGAGGAGAAGAAGAAGGAGAAGGAGGAGAAGAAGAAGGAGAAGGAGGAGAAGGAGGAGAAGGAGAAGGAGAAGTAGGAGAAGAAGGAGAAGGAGAAGGAGGAGAAGGAGAAGGAGGAGAAGAAGAAAGAGGAGGAGGAGGAGGAGGAGAAGGAGGAGAAGGAGAAGTAGGCAAAGTAGGCAAAGAAGAAGGAGAAGGAGGAGAAGGAGAAGGAGGAGAAGAAGAAGGAGAAGGAGGAGAAGGAGAAGGAGGAGAAGGAGAAGTAGGAGAAGAAGGAGAAGGAGGAGATGGAGAAGGAGGAGAAGGTGAAGGAGAAGGAGAAGGAGGAGAAGGAGAAGTAGGAGAAGAAGGAGAAGGAGGAGATGGAGAAGGAGGAGAAGGTGAAGGAGAAGGAGAAGGAGGAGAAGGAGAAGTAGGAGAAAGAGAAGTAGGCGAAGAAGGAGGAGGAGAAGGTGAAGGAGAAGGAGAAGGAGGAGAAGGAGAAGTAGGAGAAGAAGAAAGAGGAGGAGGAGGAGGAGAAGGAGGAGAAAGAGAAGTAGGCGAAGAAGAAGGAGGAGGAGGAGAAGGAGAAGGAGAAGGAGGAGAAGGAGAAGGAGAAGAAGGAGGAGATGGAGAAGGAGGAGGAGGAGGAGGAGGAGAAGAAGAAGAAGAAGAAGAAGAAGAAGAAGAAGAAGAAGAAGAAGAAGAAGAAGAAGAAGAAGAAGAAGAAGAAGAAGAAGAAGAAGTATTGTTCACAATACAATAAAACCAGAGCACTTAAAAATGAAGATAAGAAAAATAGCGTACCCACGTCTCCATTTGCAATTACAGAGTACAATATCTACGAATGTACACAAAATCTACATCCAACACTGACTGTGACGCTTTGGCTTCACATGCGCTCCACTCCATCCTGGGCAGGTTGCAGGAAGTCCTTGACTTACGGCGAGTTGCTTCATGACTGTCTGAAGTTTTGAGGGCACACACACACCCAGAGCCATGGGATGGCATGTCAGGCTCTGGTCCACTGGCCTCCATTTACAGACATTTGTAACAGCTCTGTGGGAAACTGTCATTTATGGCAAAACTGGCCCAGTTCGCTTAATGACCACAGCATTCACTTAATGACTAGTGCAAAAAAAAAAAAACTGTGGTAAAATTGGGTCACTCATGAGGGTGGTGACCCATTTCATGTCCATTATCATTGTGATGGGAAGTGTGAGGACCCAGGGTGGGATACAAAAGCAACCAAGTCACAAAAACAGGGGAATCCCCTTTAATTCCTTCAACTTGGTTTCAAAGCTCCAATTATCATTGACCAGAGACCAAAAAAACTCCCCACAAACAGTTGCGAAAAGGAAGAAACGCCGCTCAAACTCAAAATACGTATAAATTATAAATAGAAAAATAGCAAAAAAACAACAACGCAAACCACACTGAAGCCATTAAGGAGACCAGGCAGGATAAGGGCTCGAAGACGTCCACAGATACCGAAAGACACACCCTGGGAAGGACGCCAGAACTCAGATAAGAACTGAAAGACTAGAATTATTTCACGCTTTGCTTCCAGCACATTTGCCATGCGCAGTTTGTCCTTTTAACCAGTCGTCCCAGCTGCAGCCCATGAAGGGGATCAGGGCCCCTTCCTCCCCCATAGACCACACCACTCATGTTGCTCCCTTCTCCGTTCCTCCCTGCGTGCCCTAGGATGGAGAGGGGATGGGCCTGGGTCTTCCTCTGAATACCCAGCCGGTCTGTGCCCTTCTCCAGCCTCCACCACAACCTCCGGAGCCACACTCCCACTCCCTGTCGGCTGTTCTTCCTCTTCCTCAGAGTCAGACTCCAATTGGGGCATGACAGGAAGAGAAGAACAACAGAGATGATTAGGGGACTGGAGGATAAAACATACAAAGAATGGAATTGCAGGAATTGGAGGTGTCTGGTTTAACAGAAAGAAGGATTAACAGAGTTGGAAGGGACCTTGTAGGTCATCTAGTCCAACCCTCTGCCCAAGTAGGAGATAACCTTCCAATATTTGAGGGGCTGCCCCAAAGAACAGGGGGTCCACCTATTCTCCAAAGTTGTTGTTGTTCGCCGGCAACAGGTGAGGACGGCTGAGGTCTCGGAGAGCGAGGACTCAGGTGAGGGGCCTGCGTGTGATGCAGGAATGGGGCCAGGACCCTCAGGGAGTGGAGTGTGGCCTTTGGAGATGGTGGAGGCTGGCAGCAATGAGGAAGAGTCCCCCGAGGAGCCTGTGCTCAGTGTGTGTGCAAGCACAGGGCTGCTCGAAGGAAAGAGCAGCTGCAGCAGCACGGGCGACTCGGGAGTAAGGCTGCAAGGTGATGGCCACTCCCTTAAGGGATAAAAGCCAGCCTGAGAAACCGGAGTTCTTTGCAGGAAGCAAAGACGTTTTTGCACTCAAGCCTGGTGGACGTTCGGAGTATCTCGGTTGGTGTTTGGAGACTCTTTGTCTTTGAACTATTTCTTGGCCACTTCATCTAGTGTTCTTGGCAGCCTCACACCACCTTGGCAAGGCTCGTCCTTATCAGAGACAATGAGTTCGAAACGGCCTTTTAACCGGGAAGGAACGGAATTCGTAAAGGATCATGAAAAGGTTTTGCGGTTACCTCCGTTTGGTGTTTGTTTCCTTGGAACCAGGTTTGTGGGTCAGAACAAAAGTGCCCAAAGGCAAGAGAAGGAGCAACAGATGGAAACTGACTAAAGAGAGAAGCAACCTGGAATTCAGGAGAAAGTTCTTAATAGTGAGAACGATTACCCAGTGGAACCACTTGTCACAGGAAGTTGTGGGCGCTCCACCAGTGGAGGCTTTCAAGAAGAGATTGAACAGCCATTTGTCCTGAAAGACTGTAGGGTCTCCTGCTTCAGCAGAGGGTTGGACTAGATGAAATCTAAAGGTCCCTTCTAATTCTGTTATTCTATATTCTATTCTGGACAAGAAGCAGTAAACTGAAGACCGTTCCAGATCCAAGCTAGAACTAAGGAGAAACTACCTAACAGTAAGGACAATTCAGTTTGCCTCCAGAAGTTGGAGGTTTTTAAGAAGAGGCCCGAAAGCCATTTGTCCAGGATGGTGTAAGATCTCCTGCTTGGTCAGGGGGTTGGACTAGATGACCTCCAAGGTCCCTTCCAGTCCTATGAGTCTACCTCCTAAAAGACTTTAACAGCTGGCTTTCTTTGGCATTTAGATACAAGCAGGAAATACAGTGACCTTTAGAGCCCAAATAAGCAACCCCACACTGTACTCCCGGAGTCAGAACTAGTTCCAGCCATCAAATCTCAAGGTTAAAAATTTCATTCCAACACCCCCAGCTTTCGTGCAGCATAATTTAAAACACACACACAAAAAAAAGAATGTAAAATTCCTGGCTTAGAAAAAGGGAATTTATTTTCTGAGCTCTGAAATCACCACTTTTTTTTGTTTTTTACAAAAAAAGCCTGCAGGGGGATGATTGGGGGAATTTTTTTTTCCCGTCTCTTGTCCGCCCTCCCTCTGTCCATCAGTCATAGATTGTATTTTATTCGCAGAACATCAATCTCTGGGGCAGGTTTTGCCATTTTTATTCGGAATGGAGTGACTTAAGGGTGAGAGGTGCAGCTTGTTTGGCCACCAGGTCTGGCCTCCTTCTTAACTGCTCCTGGGAAACGGGATTTTTGCAGCTCGGTGTAAAGAATTTGTTTCTTTCTCTGTCACACGGACAGTCTACTCCCTCCTGGGGAAATTAACCCATGGTGGGTTAGGGGTCTTCCCACCCCAAGCTGTGGGGTCCTCGGTGCTCTCTGAGCTTGGCTGTTTTCTTGCAGACATTTCAAGACCCAACTAGGGAACGTCATCAGTGCTAGAAGTGAGGAGGGGTTCATGGAGAGGAAGAGGAGGAGGAAGAGAGGAAGAAGAAGGAGGAGGAGGAGGAGGAGGAGAAGGAGGAGGAAGAGGAGGAAGAGGACTATGGGGTCCTTGGTGCTCTCTGAGCTTGATGGTGGTTTTCTTGCAGACATTTCATGACCCAACTAGGGAACATCATCAGTGCTAGAAGGGAGGGGGGTTCGTGGAGAGGAGGAGGAGGAGGAAGAGAGGAAGAAGAAGGAGGAGGCAGAGGAGGAGGAGGAGGAGGAGGAGGAGGAGAAGAGGAGGAGGAGGACTATGGGGTCCTTGGTGCTCTCTGAGCTGGGTGGTTTTCTTTCAGACGTTTCATGACCCAACTAGGGAACATTGTCAGTGCTAGAAGGGAGTGGTGTTTGCAAGAAGGAGGAGGAGGAGGACAGGGAGAAGAAGAAGGAGAAATGTTAGTGGAGGAAGATGAAGAAGAGGAGGAGGAGGAGGAGGACTGTTGGGTCCTTGGTGGTCTCTGAGCTTGGTGGTTTCTTGTAGACATTTTATGACCTAACCAGGGAACCTCATCAGTGCTAGAAGCGAGGGAGAAGAGGAGAAGATGGAGAAGGAAGAGAAAACTACTCTGGGGTCCTTGGTACTCAGAAAGTTGCTTGGTTGTTCCCCTGCAGAGATTTCATTACAAATCCTCTGTGCTAGAAGGGTTTGTGGAGAGGGCGTGAGAGAGGAGGAGGAGGACTGTGGTGTCCTTCAAACTCTTTGAGTTTAAGCGAACCGCTGCAGTTTTTAAGTGAGTCCTGTGGTCCTTAAAAGAATTCAGCCTCCCCTATAACTTTGCTTGTCACAAGTCCCCTGGGAAAGTCTCAAATGGCGACCCCAGGACACTGAAACCGTCGTAAATCAATGGTCAAGCATCCAAGTTTCAATCACGTGACTGTGTGTGTGTGTGTGTGTGTGTGGTGGTGGTGGGTTTGCTGCAATGTTCGTAAGAGCGAGGACCGCTTGCAAGTTGCTTCCTCCAGGGCTGTCGCAACTTTGGATGGCGGCTAAAATGAACGGTTGGCCAGTCAAGCAATCCAGTCTGCTGGATTGGGTCAGGAGATAAATTGCCCAGATAAATCCCATCCTTAAATTATGACGTCAATTTATTTCCTGACAAAATAAGACCCTGCCTTATATATATGTTTGCCACCAAAAAAGGCACCGGGTCTTATATTCAGGGGAAGTTGTCTACTGATTAACCTCACTTGCGTGCATCGTCCTCCGGCCTCCTTTTCACTGTCAGAGGCCTTCAGGAACTTCTACCGCGGCCGGCAAGGCTTTCCTGAAGGCCTCTGCATCCCATAATAGAGCTCTGGATCGATCCAGAGCTTTGTTCTCAGCTCCAGAGGCCTTCAGGAAAACCTTGCCAGCCTTGCCGGCTGCAGAAGAAATGGGCTGGCCAGGCAGGTGCCAGGATGTGTGAGACCTGGCTACACCTGTCCAAAGGTAAGTAGTAGGGCAGTTCTACCCCTACATCCCCACCCTAGCTTAATTTTTACCCGTCCACTCTGGAGGGATCTTAATTAGGGCTTATTTTGGGAGGTAGGGCTTATATTGGGTGCATGTGTAAAAATCAAGCTAGGGCTTACTTTCGGGATAGGTTGTGTTTTCGGGGAAACAGGGTATTGAGACATTAAGTAGGCAATAAACCAGTTTTGCAGTCCACATTTCAAAAACGGGTGCTAGCCAATGCAAAGTTTACTCAAAGGCAGTTAGATAATCTGGGTGTTTGAAGGCGCTAACGTAACCAAGGCAACGAAAATAAATTCAGAGTCCAGGAACACTGTGATCCATATGTATTTATTCATTACATTTTACTTTTTTTTTTAAAGCTTACAATCTCGGGGGGTAAAACACAACCTGTGCGTTTCTGTCTCACTTTGAGAAAACAACATTTCTGAAATCATACAAGATGAGGTCGCGTAAGGGAGGAACCCAGAGTCCAGGAGGGGAAAATAAATCGGCGTTTCTGAAAAATTTGACATCGCACTCTAATTCTTTTGTTGCAAAATAATTGTTTGAGAGAGGGGAAGTTTGCATTCACATCGCCAGAAACACGTTGGCAGGGTTCACACATAAAAGCCAGACCTGGATTAATAAAACCCATCTGCTGAGTTTTCATCATAAAATGTGCAGACAGATTCATTATTTTTTTTATTATGGTTGAATGCAGTGTCTATCAAAGCTTGGCCCCTTTAAGAGGGGTGGACTTCAACTCCCAGAATTCCTCAGCCGGCGAAGCTTGCGGCCTTCAACTCCCAGAATTCCTCAGCCGGCGAAGCTTGCGGCCTTCAACTCCCAGAATCCCTCAGCCAGCAAAGCTTGTGGACTTCAACTCCTAGAATCCCTCAGCCGGCGAAGCTTGTGGACTTCAACTCCCAGAATTCCTCAGCCGGCGAAGCTTGCAGCCTTCAACTCCTAGAATTCCTCAGCTGGTGAAGCTTGTGGAGAAGGGAGCAACGTGGGTGGTGTGGTTTATAGGGGAGGCAAGGGCCCTGATTCCCTTCATTAGTCACACCTGGGAAAAGAGTTGATAAGAAAGGCAGGCTGCTGGGAGCAAATGTGACTTTATCCTGGGTTGTCGTGACTTATCTGAGCTCCTGGCGTCTTCCCAGCCGCGTGAGTTTTGTCATGCCTTCAAGCCTGAGATTCTTGCTTCTGCCCTGCAGTTTGGCTTGATTGGACTTAAACTCACAGTTTGTGTTGACTCTGTTTAGACTTAATTCTTTGCAGCCAAAGACTGTTCCTGGGAGAGTTGTTCTCCAGCCAGAAGGTAACTTGGACATTGGGGGGCAAGTTGGACTTAATAAAGGGACTCATTGTTCATTTGATTGTGTTGCCTTAGTGCCACGCCCCTTTGGGTCATCACATACCAGTTCGCCAAACCAGTAATTAAAAATGATAAAATTGGTGACCGGTTCATCCAAACCATGCGTACCCCCTGCATGCAACCATAATAAATAAACTTGCAGATTTCTCCTTTTGGCCTGATTTTCTCGTGTTCTCTTCCATAAGTTTAATCCATCATATCATTTGAAATCTGTTTTTTTTAAAATAAAATAAAATAACAACAACAGTGAAGGTTCGTATTATTTTGAGACACGCTGCTCCAAATTGACCTATTTTCTTAGCAACTGCATCATGCAAAGTGTTCCGGCTAACCCGTTTTCCCGAAGAGGAAGTCAGGGACGGAAGGTTCTCGGGTCGAGACGTCCGAAATTACCAAACTCGATCGGAGTCTTGACAAATTGATTCGGCGGGAGAGGCATTTTGCAGAGAAAAAACGATGGAAGAAATGCACCAATACAGCCATGGGTGCAAAAAAAAAAGACTCTGGCAGGCAAGAGGACGCAGATGATTTAAATCTCTCTCGACCCAACAGTAGGGAAATCTTCTTGCTTCCTGGATGAAAACCTCCATCTTTGGGTGAAGAAATACGGCAAGCGTGTTTCTTGCATTACAGGGCTCGGGAAGCAAAATAATTTCAAAGATGCATGGTTGCAGGAACTGGGCTTGGCTAGTCTAGTGAAGAGAAGGAGCAAGGGAGACAGGAGAGCATCTTTCAGTATTTGAGGAAGGGGATGCTCCAGAGAGGAGGAGGAAGGGGGTCAAGCTATTCTCCAAAGCACAAGAAAGAAAGCAAAAGAAAGAAAAAAAGAAAAGAAAGAGAGTGAGAGAGAGAAAGGAAAGAAAGGAAAGTAAAAAGAAAAAGAAAGAGAAGCATCTTTAGTAAAAGGTGAATGATTTATACGACCTGAAGAGAAACCAGAGAATTGCAGTGGAAACCTGAATTGTACCTTCTGGGTATAATCAAAGGGGATCACCTTCTCAAAGTTTATTCATGTAGTAACAGCGATTAGTATATTATTCACATACTAACAGCGGCGTGAATCTCACTGGCACAATATTGGAAAATGTCCAACTTACCACCTATACACATTATTATTCAGAAAATTTATGAATGTGCTGAAATGGAAAGGCTCACGCTAAAACTAAAAGGGAAAGAGGATTCTGAATATTATTTGATTTGGGATAAATGGTACAACTGGATAGACTGTAAGAAAAAGAATGTATAAAATAAATGAACCCAGGAAATATATTACTACATATATGTCTAATGACAGGAATTTATAAAATATTAGTTTTATTTCTCTTATTGAATAAGTTATATAAAGGATTTATTTACAATATAACGCAGTTATAATCCAATGACAACAACAGACTATTAGATAATATATAATATAGATAGTATTTAGTTAATAAGGGATAAGGAATATTTTCCATTCAATATCTGTTATGAGTAACTCAAATCACTACCAAATGTATTAGAGAGAAATATGATTTGTGCTGATGTCTATTCGTATGATTATTCCTTTTTTTATTCTTGTATACTTGTATATTTTAATCTTTTGTACTAAATAAAGTATTTTTTAAAATTTAATTTAAAAAAGGATGGACCATGGATGGACCGAAGACTTGTCTAGTTTAAGGAAAAGAAGGATGGGGTGACAGGATAGCAGTATTCCAATATATGAGGGGCTGCCAAAGAGATGAGGAGGTGAAGCTATTTTCTAAAGCACAAGAAAGAAAAAGAAAGAAAGAAAGAAAGAAAGAAAGAAAGAAAGAAAGAAAGAAAGAAAGAAAGAAAGAAAGAGAAAGACGAGAGAGAGAAAGAAAGAAAGAAAAAAGAAAGAAAGAAAGAAAGAAAGAAAGAAAGAAAGAAGGAAGGAAGGAAGGAAGGAAGGAAGGAAGGAAGGAAGGAAGGAAGGAGAGGGAGGGAGGGAGGGAGGAAGGAAGGAAGGAAGGAAGGAAGAAAGAAAGAAAGAAAGAAAGAGAGAGAGAGAGAAAGAGAAAGAAAGAAAGAAAGAAAAAGACGAGAGAGAGAGAAAGAGAAAGAAAGAAAGAAAGAGAAAGACGAGAGAGAGAGAAAGAGAAAGAAAGAAAGAAAGAAAGAAAGAAAGAAAGAAAGAAAGAAAGAAAGAAAGCTGAGCCTCACTGGAGGCTTTCAGGAAGAGACTGGATTGTCATTTGTCAGAAATAGTGTAGTAGGGTTTTCTGCTTGGGCAGGGGGTTGGACTAGATGACCTACAAGGTCCCTTCCAACTCTGAGCATCTGTTATCTGGTGAAAGAACTTGTCTGGTGGCCAAGGGAGAAGACGGCCAGCCAATTTTTTGAAGGAGCCCCTTCATGCTGAAGACTTTTGGAGCCTCTCTTGTGCCCCCTTCCTCCTCGTCTTTACACCCGGGTGTCCCTTGCGTACATCTTGGCCGTGGCAGTCGGCACAGACGGATGGCAGGAGTAGGTCATGGCAGGAGGCAGGTAGACCTTCCGTAAAGCCCCGGAATAAAAGTCCTTCTCTGAGTTGGCATCTAAGAACCGAGAGACGAAAGACAAGAGACACGGCTTTAGCAAACTGGCAATCGTGGACCTTGTAGTATCTGTGGCTAAACTCTTGGAGTAAGAGGTTCTCCAGGGGTAGGCAAGACAGCCAAGGGAAAATATGCCACAGAGCACATGCAGGTAGCCAAATGTAGGGTGTGTGTGTGTCTGCGGCTCTTTAAAGCAGCTGCCTCTGCACTGATGAGGTTAGCTAGTTGGGTCATGAAATGTCTGCAAGAGGACAGCGGAGTTCCGAGAGCAGCCAGGGCCCCTCGTGTCAACCCTGACCTACCAAGATCCTCCTCCGTGAGGGTCTGAGCTCACCTTGGAGGAGGCGCCCGCAGCAGGTTAAGAAGGCCCCAGCCAGGAAGCACCCCAAGGAGCCGCCCAGTCCGAGCCAGCAGGACCAGCCAAACTTATACTGGGTGCCCACAAAGACGTTGTGCAAGACCAGGGCGGAGCGCTCCACGTAGACCTCAATGGCGTACCAGGTGGAGCCGATGAGTGCAGGAATACCTGTGAAAGAGAGAGGGTAGGAAGGGAGGGAGGGAGAGGGAGAAGGAGGGGAGGGAGGGGGAGAGGGAGGGAGAGGGGGAGGGAGGGAGAGGGAGGGAAGGAGAGAGAGAGGTAGAGAGGGAGAGGAGGGAGGGAGGGAGGGAGAAGGAGGGAAGAAGAGAAAGAGGGAGGGAAGGAGAGATAGGGAGAGATAGAGATAGGGAGAAGGAGGGAGGGAGGAAGAGAGGGAGAAGGAGGGAGGGAGAGAGGGAGGCAGGGAAGAAGAGAGAGGGAGGGAAGAAGAGAGAGAGGAAGAGAGGGAGAGGAGGGAGGGAGGGAGGGAGAAGGAGAAGGAGGAAGAAGAGAAAGAGGGAGGGAAGGAGAGCAGGGAGAGAGAGATAGGGAGAAGGAGGAGGGAGGAAGAGAGGGAGAAGGAGGGAGGGAGAGAGGGAGGGAGGGAAGAAAGAGAGAGGGAGGGAAGGAGAGAGAGGGAGAAGGAGGGAGGGAGAGGGAGGGAAGAAGAGAGAGAGGGAGGGAAGAAGAGAAGAGAGGGAGGGAAGGAGGGAGGGAGAGAGGGAGAAGGAGGGAGGGAGAGAGGAGGGAGGGAAGAAGAGAGAGGGAGGAAGGAAGAAGAGAGAGAGGGAGGAAGAAGAGAAAGAGGGAGGGAAGGAGAGAGAGAGGGAGAAGGAGGGAGGGAGAGGGAGGGAAGAGAGAGAGAGAGGAGGGAAGAAGAGAAAGAGGGAGGGAAGGAGAGAGAGAGGGAGAAGGAGGGAGGGAGAGGGAGGGAAGAAGAGAAAGGGAGGGAGAGGGAGGGAGGGGAGAGTGAAGGAGAGAGAGGGGAGGGAAGAAGAGAAAGAGGAGGGAAGGAGAGAGAGGGGGAGAGGGGAGGATACACACACACACACACACACGAGTATATGCATGGGAGAAGGACTTCTGGGAGTGCAGCCCCATGTGAGCCTCCCACATCGACCCAACGACCCCCCACCCCCAAGACCAGACCCCGTGGGCCACTACCTCCTGTTAAGAGGGCCAATCCAGAGACGAAGCAGATCCGGTCCTTGGTCCCCGGTTCCTCCAGGAGGAACTTCACACAGTCCAGGCCCAGGAGGAGAAACAGGAATCCGAGTCCGGCCAGAAGGTCAGCGGTGATCAGCAGAACCCGGGTCAGCACCAGCTTCACTGCAAAAGAAGCCGGGGTGGATTGGGGGAAGGAAGAGTTCGGACCGAGGCCTCCCCAGCAGCACGAATCCGACTCCTCGTCCCGATAAAACCCCTTTTTATTTAGTTTCAAGGGAATTCCTCTCCGGCAAAGTCACGGCCAACCGCCTGTCATGAGAATCTCGTGAGATTTCACAACTACAGACCTTTCTCAGGCTTGGAGAGTTGCCAGGCCGATAGCTTCCAAACGCCACACTGTAGCAGCAATTGCATGGCAAGAATGTAGGAACAGACCTTCACCCTCATGAATTGAACTAATTGTCTCCTGCAAACCCCACTCCCCTTCCGCTCCTCTTTTATTCCTTATTATGGGAGGGGCCATTCACCATCCACCTGTGGCTTTACTCCCAAGTCCACCCTTGTTCTTTAGCTATTCCCTTCATCTGGCAGCTCTGCGCATGCGCACACTGGGAACAGGCTCCAGCTGCTCTTCTTCCCCACTGATCTCCGACTCCAAAGGCAGCTGATAACTGTCGGACGGTCCTGGCCCCATCTCTGCCTCTTGTTCCTTAGTTTTTCCCTTCTTCTGGCAGCTTTACACATATGCACACATGGAACAGGCTCCAGATGTTCTTCTTCCCCACTGATCTCCAACCCCGAAGGCAGCTGATAACTATTGGACGGCCCTGGCCCCATCTCTGCCTCTTGTTCCTTAGTTTTTCCCTTCTTCTGGCAGCTTTACACATATGCACACTGGGAACAGGCTCCGGCTGCTCTTCTTCCCCACTGATCTCCAACCCCGAAGGCAGCTGATAACTGTCGGACGGTCCTGGCCCCATCTCTGCCTCTTGTTCCTTAGTTTTTCCCTTCTTCTGGCAGCTTTACACATATGCACACATGGAACAGGCTCCAGCTGTTCTTCTTCCCCACTGATCTCCGACTCCGAAGGCAGCTGATAACTGTTGGACGGCCCTGGCCCCATCTCTGTCTCTTGTTCCTTAGTTTTTCCCCTTCTTCTGGCAGCTTTACACATAGGCACATGGGGAACAGGCTCCGGCTGTTCTTCTTCCCCACTGATCTCTGACTCTGAAGGTAGCTGATAACTGTTGGACGGCCCTGGCCCCATCTCTGCCTCCGACGCAGAGCCCTCATCCGAGCCTTCCCTCAACTCCAGGACTGGCCCAATTTCCTCCCCATCCTCCTCACTGTCCCAGTCTGCTGCCAGCTCTACCGGCCACTGGTGGGCCACAACAGGATGATTGGTAGAACCGCCTACTCTAGGTGTAGCCCCGTAGCCCTGAACTGGAGGTTCTCCAGCATGGAAGGGGATCTTCGGGTGAAGGATTACGTCCTGAAACTTCTTCCCAAAAGGCAAGTGCCACCAAGGATGGACTTGGTTCTTCTAGATCGGGGGTGTTCGTGGAGGGCCTCAGGGCCCCTCCAGAGACCATCCATCACCACCTGGTGTTCTGTCTCACTTGTAGCCACAAGTGAGAGTCCAAATGTCCCAAAGAAATAAACACGAACAAATAATACCAGAAACCACAGAGTTAACCATTCTTTGTAATCGTCGTTGGCAGTTTTCCCAGAAATTGTCTTCAAGCCGAGATAACAAGCCGCGAGATAATTCAGGAACAGAAGGCTTCTTCCAAGCTGCGCAGTAACTAACCAAGTTTGATCCGGACAAGGACCGTTAGCTAACACGCCTCCTTATATTCCGTGAAGGGGCGTGTCAGTCTCTCTAATTAGTCCCTGACTTGACGTTTCTTTTCAAATTGTGCTTGACGTCTCAACCTGCGTCTGGTCCTTGCATCAACCCAACATTCGTCATCGCTCAAGGACTCTGGTATGTTCTGTGGATCAGCTGCTGACACCTGAGGCATGATTGATGTGGAAGGTTCAGGAGAGGATGGTGTTCTCATCCTCATCCTCCTGGCTCACGTCTGCATCTCTCATTAGAGCAGGCTCCAATTCCAATGCCAAACCTTCCTCATCACTCGAACCTGCGTCTTCGGATACATCCGACTCAAAGCTCACAGCAGGCTCAAACCTTCCAGTCACAACAACCTGGGATATTTTAACAAGACGAAAGAGGGAGGAGATGGGAATCTCACAGCATACTACAGATATTCTTGGTCTCTGTACCATCTGAGGTTACGACGGGCCTGAAAACAGGCACTTAGGGTCATGGCTCACACTTACGACCGTTTCAGCCTCCCTGTGGTCAAAATCCAGGCGCTTGGCAAATGATTCCCGTTTATGATGGCCACAGTGTCCCCGGGGGTCAGGTGATCCCCTTTAGCGACCTTTGCATAAGCAAAGCCAGATTCACTGAACGACCATGTGACCCAACTTAACCAGGGCTGCGATTCACTTAACAAGGGTGTCGAGAAAGGTCTTAAAATGGGGTGAGACTTGCTTAACAACGGTCCCGCCCAGCAAGGGAAACCTTGGCCGCCACTGTGGCCGTAAGTCGAGGACTACCTGTGTAGATGACCTCCCGGGTCCCTGTGAATCCTCCCCTTCAGGGCTGGCCCACCTACCTGGGTGCTCGGCGAAGATGGAGTCGTATTCGTCACAGGTAGTTATCCCATCAAAGGCATTGGTGACACACTCCCACCAGAGGCCACGGCACGTGGCACTCACCTTGGAGGATAGATAGGTTAACGGAGTCGGGAAGGGCCTTGTAGGTCATCCAGTCCAACCCCCCAACCCCCTGGTGGTTACTTTTGTGGCTGTTACAATTCGGAAAAACCATTGTTGCCTTCACAGCATGGTATTAACCCGGCTGTTGTTCTGACGAACCCATTTTGTGCATTCGCACAATACCCCGAAGCAAGAGCTCAGTCACACCACTAAGCTGGCAGGAATAGCCAACATCCAAGAAGATGAGCTCAAGATCCAGAGGGATCTTGACAGACTCGAACCCTGGGCCGTATCTAACAAAATGAAATTCAACGTAGAGAAAAGGAAAGTCCTACACTCAGGCAAGAAAACCCCCAAAGGACACATACAGACTGGGTGCAACCAGGACTCAATAGCAGTAACTGGGAGAGGGATCTTGGAGTCTTAGTGGACAACCAGCTAAAGAGGAGCCAGCCATGTGCAGCAGCAGCCAAAAAAGCCAATGCAATCCTTAGTTGCATTAACAGAGGGATGCAATCAGGATCAAGGGAGGTACTAATACTACTCTATAAAGCCTTAGTAAGGCCACACCTAGAGCACTGCATCCAGTTTTGGTCCCCAAACCATAAAAAAAGATGTTGAGACTCTGGAAAAAGTGCAGAGAAGAGCAACCAGGATGATGAGGGGACTGGAGGCTAAAACCTACGACAGACGGTTGCAGGAACTGGGCCTGGCTTGTCTAGTCAAGAGAAGGACCAGGGGAGACAGGAGAGCATCTTCCAATATTTGAGGGAGCGGGGTTGGACTAGATGATATACAAGGTCCCTTCCAACTCTGTTAATCTGATTTTAATCTGATTTTAATGAATAAAAGGACCAGGGGAGACAGGAGAGCATCTTCCAATAGTTGAGGGGCTGCCCCAGAGAGGAGGAGGAAGGGGGTCAAGCTATTCTCCAAAGCACCTGAAGGCCAGACAAGGAAGAATGGATGGAAACTGAACAAGGGAGAGATTCAACCTGGAAATAAGGAGGAATTTTCTGACAGTGAGAAAAATCAACCGATGGATCAGAAGTTGCCTTCAGAAGTTGTGGGAGCTTCATCCCTGGAGGCTTTCAAGAAGAGACTGGACTGCCCTCTGTCAGAAATGGTGTAGGGTCTCCTGCTTGGGCAGGAGGTTGGACTAGATGACCTACAAGGTCCCTTCCAACTCTGTTATTCTATATTCAATGGAACAGAAGTTGCCTTCGGAAGTTGTGGGAGCTTCATCCCTGGAGGCTTTCAAGAAGAGACTGGACTGCCCTCTGTCAAAAATGGTGTAGGTTCTCCTGCTTGGGCAAGGGGTTGGACTAGATGACCTACAAGGTCCCTTCCAACTCTGACTATCTGTTATTCTCCGTTACCACGGCTGGGTTTTACACACCACGCGCTAAACCAACCTCCCCTTCCCAAATTTGCACCCAAGTCAACCGGTCGTGTGAAACGCCTCCGCTAGACTTTATTCGCGGTAGAGAATTAATGTTGTGTGAGAGAGAAGAGCGACCCCGGAGGAGAGGAGAGAGTCGGAAGGGCAAAGAAAGTGTTGCTGGGAGCTGAAGAGGGAAAAATACGCCGCTCCGATCTTAGCGGAGGCCGAAGTAGAATCGGAAGCGATCAAGTCGTTAAGGGCAAGAAATTCAATTTGGCTCCCAAAAGGACGGGAGGTTTTGAGAGTCGGACAGCAGAGGATATGGGAGGAATATACGGTTTAATTGGCGGCCTGCCCCAACGTCTCTCTAGCGGCTCTTGGTATCATAGAATCCTTGGGTCCTCGGAGGTCATCTAGTCCAAACACCCGGCTCAGGCAGGACACCCAGCATCATTTCAGACACAAGTGGCTGTGTCTTCTTAAAAGCCATTTTCAAGAAAAAGAAGGAAGGGAAGGAGGGAGGGAGGAAAAAAAGGAAGGAAGGAAGGGAAGGAAAGGAAAAAAGAGGGAAGGGAGGAAAGAAGGAAGGAAAAAGAAGGAAGGAAGGAAAAGAAAATAGAGGGAAGGGAGGAAAGGAAAGGAGGGATGGAAGAGGGAGGGAGGGAGGGAGGAAAGAAAGGATGAAAGAGGGAGGGAGGAAGGAAAGGAAAGGAAAAGAAAAAAAGAGGGAAGGGAGGAAAGGAAGGATGGAAGAGGGAGGGAGGGAGGGAGGGAGGAAGGAAGGAAGGAAGGAAAGGAAAGGAAAGGAAAGGAAAGGAAAAAAGAGGGAGGAAAGGAAGGAAGGAAGGAAGGAAGGAAGGAAGGAAGGAAGGAAAGGAAGGAAGGAAGGAAAGGAAAGGAAGGATGGAAGAGGAAGGAAGGGAAGGAAAGGAAAATAGAGGGAAGGGAGGAAGGGAAAGGAAGGATGGAAGAGGGAGGGAGGGAGGAAAGGCAGAAGGAAGGAAGGAATTGAGGGAGAGGGAAAGAAAGAGAGAGACGAAAGAAGGAAGGAAAGAAAGAAAGAATAACAGAGTTGGAAGGGTCCTCGGAGGTCCTCTAGTCCAACCCCTTGCTCAAGCAGGACATCCTAGCCTAGACCACTCCAGTCAGGTGGCTGTCCAGTCTCTTCTTAAAATCCTCAAAGTCTTGGAGCTCCCGCAACTTCTGGTGGCAAGCTGTTCCCCTGGTTCAGTGTTCTGCCAGGCAATTCCTCCGTGGGGCCAGGTTGCTTCTCTCCTTAAAACCGTATATCGGGTCTCCTGCCTGAGCCAGGGGTTGGACTAGAAGACCTCTGTGACCCCTTCCAGCTCTATGCCGACGGATCGATCCGGGTGTGTCTTTTCCGAGGTCTGTGAAGCAGGAAGGAGAAGCGGGGCTTCAATTCGGCTACACGAGGAGGAGAGGGAACAGGCTAAGGGGGAAATCTCCTCTCTACGCCCCACCCCACCCCAGCCTCTCCCCGGCTGCCCCTTCTGCCCAGCGTGGCCATTGCAAAGACCCCCGCCTCCCCACCCCCCTCGAAAGGCAGCCGAGGTCAACCGCCACCTGCAATCTTTAGGGAGGCAATGGACCGGGGAAGTGTGAAAAGTCATTCAATCTGCCAGGAATTAACCCCGGCGGGCGGCCGTTTAGCGTTCACACTTGAGCAGGGAAGTGTGAAATGGCAGCCAGCCTCAAGGGCAGGTGAATGAGGCCGGCGGAGGCGGGTGGCGGGCATCACATGGGCCCCTTCGACTGGGCAGCCAAGGTGAAAGAAAGACCTCGGCCCACTCCAGAGAGCGTCGGCACACCGCTGCCCAAAGCCTGCCTGCCGTTTCTTCGGGCTTCCTTACAGAATTATAGAAGAACAGAGCTGGAAGGGACCCGGGAGGTCATCTAGGCCAACCCCCCCACCCGATCGAGCAGGAGATCCTATACCCTCCTGGTAACAAATGGCTGTCCAGTCTCTTCTTAAAAACCTCCGGACATGAAGGACCCACAACTTCTGGTGGCAATTTTCTCTTCCACGGTTTCATTGCTCTAATTGTCAGGAAGTTTCTTCTCAATTCCGGGTTGTTTCTGTCTTTGATTAGTTCCCATCCGTTGTTTCTCCTCCTGCCTTCAGGGGCTTCGGGGAATAAGTTGACCCCGCTTCTTTTTTGAGGCAGCCCCTCAAATATTGGAACACGGCTATTCGTGTCCCACCCTAGTCCTTCTCTTTGTTAAACTGTACAAAACAATGATATAAAAAGAGGTTGAGGCCCTAGGAAAAGTGCAGAAAGGAGCAACGAAGAAGCTAAAATATAAAATATACAACGAACGGTTGCAGGAACTGGGCCTGGCTGGTCTAGAGAAGAGAAGGACCAGGGGAGACAGGAGAGCATCTTCCAATATTTGAGGGGCTGCCCCAAAGAAGAGGGAGTCAAGCTATTCTCCAAAGTGAAGGAAGGAAGGAAGGAAGGAAGGAAGGAAGGAAGGAAGGAAGGAAGGAAGGAAGGAAGGAAGGAAGGAAGGAAATCTGAGCAAACTAGGAATGGACAGAAGACATGTCTAGTTTGATGAAAAGAAGGACCTTCCTTCCTTCCTTCCTTCCCTCCTCCCTCCCTCCCTCTTTCTCTCTCTCTCTCCTTTTCTTTTTTCTTTCTTTCTTCCTTCCTTTCTCCCTCCCTCTTTCTTTTCTCTGTCTCTCTCCTCCCTCCCTTCTCTCTTTCTTCCTTCTTCCCTCCCTCCCTTCCTTCCTTCCTTCCTTCCTTCCCTCCTTCCTCCTCTCTCTCTCTCTTTCTTTTTCTTTCTTTCTTTCTTCCTTCCTTCCTTCCTTCCTTCCTTCCTTCCTTCCTCCATCCCTCCCTCTCCTTCCTTCCTTCTTTCTTTCTTTCTTTCTTTCTTTCTTTCTTTCTTTCTTTCTTTCTTTCTTTCTTTCTTTCTCTTTCTTTCTTTCTTTCTTTCTTTCTTTTTTTCTTTCTTTGTTTCTTCCTTCCTTCCTTTCTTTCCTTCTTTCCCTCCTTCCTTCCTTCCTTCCTCTTTCTCTCTCTCCCTGTTTCTTTTTCTTTGTTTCTTCCTCCCTCCCTCCCTCTTTCTTTCTACCTCCTCCCTCCCTCCCTCTTTCTTTCTTTCTTTCTTTCTTTCTTTCTTTCTTTCTTTCTTTCTTTCTTTCTTTCTTTCTTTCTTTCTTTCTTTCTTTCTTTCCTCTTTCTTTCATCTATAAAAAGAATAGGCCACCCACCTTACCTCAAGGTAACTCTGGGTGGCTTACCATTATATAATACATAGCAACTAAAAACATAAATAAAAGTAAATATTCTCCTCCTCGTACATACGTGCTTGTCATTTCCGGCTCTAGGGGGCGCTGCTCGTCTCCATTTCAAAGCCAAAGGAGAGCCAGCGCTGTCCGAAGACGTCTCCGTGGTCATGTGACCGGCAGGACTAAACACCTTGAAAGGTGCACGGAACGTTGCTCCCTTCCCACCATTTTTCTACTTGCATTTTTTACGTGCTTTCGAACTGCTAGTTTGGCAGAAGCTGCCGGGACGAGGAACGGGAGCTCACTCCATGACGTGGTGCTGGGGATTCGAACCACTGAACCGCCGGCCTTTCGGATTGACAAGCTCAGAGTCTCAGCCACCACGTCCCTAATTAGACCATTAATCCTTCCCATATGGCCTTCTACATTTTTCTACTTGCATTTGTTTAACCTGCTTTTGAACTGCTAAGTTGGCAGAAGCTGCTGAGACAAGGAACGGGAGCTCACCCCGTGACGCAGCCCTGGGGATTCGAACCGCCCAACTGCCGACCTTTCTGATTGACAAGCTCTGCGTCTCAGCCCCACAAAAACATAAATAAAATAGTCCCAAATCCCAAAACTTGCAGCCCAATTACAAAACGGATAGGACTTCACGGAATAAGGCCATCCAGGCTCTCGACCAATGGCCACACCTCTACATTTTCTGGGGTGGCCCCTGTGCCTTATACACCTGCCTGGCAGGCCAAAATTCAACCGGTGACGGTTCCTTTCGCACCTGGGAGAGACCTCCAAGCCCTCACTGGGCTTTTGCCAGCAAGCACCTCCGAGAAGCCAGCCATGGTGTGGACTTGCACAAACACACACACACACACACAAATGCACACCGATGCTGCTGGGGCCATACCTCCAGGGAGTCATCGGTGTTGACCATCCAACAATCCGTCCAGGTGGCCGCGATGAGGAATCCCACTGAGAAGAAGGCAGAGAAGCAGCCCAGATACTGGAGCAGAAACCTCATGTTCTCTGCCAGGGAGACCCTGTTGACCACTTCATCCCTCCCTGTTCCTGCCAGATTGGCCAGTGACCCCCATGGTTCTGTGCCTGGGAGGAAGAGGAGGAGGAGGAGGAGGAGGGCCCGGAGCAGCCAGCGTGGCGAGTAGCACACCCCCAGGCATGTGCCTGCATGAAAGTCCTGCTTAATTGGCCAGGTTTTGCTCAGCCTCAGGTGGACTCACCTGGTGGATCCAGGATTTTTCTGGAGGACGGCCGGCCACTTCCAGGGAAAGCTTTGGTCACATGCGCAAGGACAGGTCAACTCCAGGCGATGCCTCCATGCCAGGGGCAAAGTTCGGGCGGTGCCAACCTGGAAAATAATTACAGAATAGCAGAAGAATAGCAGAAGGACAGAACCAAACAGAAAAATAGAATAGAGTAAAATGGAATGACAGAATAACAATAAAACAGAATAACCAAATAAACAGAATAAGTATTAATAGGAAAAAAACAGAATAGCAGAATAAAATAGTATAACTGAATAAAATTAATAAGAGAATAAGAATAACTGAATAAAACAGAATAAGAGAATAAGAATAACAAAATAACACAGAATAAGAATAACTGAATAAAACAGAATAAGAATAAGAATAACAGAATAAGAGAATAAGAATAACAGAATAAGAGAATAAGAATAACAGAATAAAACAGAATAAGAGAATAAGAATAACAAAATAACACAGAATAAGAATAAGAATAACCGAATAAAACAGAATAAGAATAACAGAATAAGAGAATAAGAATAACCGAATAAAACAGAATAAGAATAACAGAATAAGAGAATAAGAATAACAGAATAAAACAGAATAAGAGAATAAGAATAACAAAATAACACAGAATAAGAATAAGAATAACCGAATAAAACAGAATAAGAATAACAGAATAAGAGAATAAGAATAACCGAATAAAACAGAATAAGAATAACAGAATAAGAGAATAAGAATAACCGAATAAAACAGAATAAGAATAAGAATAACAGAATAAGAGAATAAGAATAACAGAATAAAACAGAATAAGAATAACCGAATAAAACAGAATAAGAGAATAAGAATAACAGAATAAAACAGAATAAGAATAACAGAATCAAACAATAACAGAAAAGAAATAACAGAATAAATCAGAATAGAGTACAATACAATAACTTTATTGTGACTTGGAACGTACACCAATCAACACACATTAAAATGAAATTTCATTGCACACAGCTCTAAAAGGCTCACCACCTCCAATATACACTTACAGAAACCTGACTAAATAAATACAAAACTACGTATAAACCCACATATATTATGTGACACACAGAGGAACAAACAACAAAAACCGTAAAGTGCTTCCCCCCCTCCCTCCCCCCGTCGGTTTCAGTGGATTGGAAACCCATTTCGGCAAAGGGGGCAGAAGGGAAGGAAGCGGAGCCCCAAAGTTAAGGGGTCTGGGCGGGCAACCCCGTTTCTCCAGGATGATCTGCATTCTGCGTTTCCTCCAGCAGGTGGCGCCTGGCTCATTTCTGGGTTTCCTCCAGCAGGTGGCGCCTGGCTCATTCCTCCTGCCCAGGGGAATGACAGCTGGAGGGGAAAATTTGGAGAAAGGGGTGAAGTTGAAGCCTTCCTGCCAGTTAGCAAACTTTTTGCAACCCCACCCGAGGAACAATCTCTTTCATTTCTCCCCTTGGCGGAGATTTCTAAAATGGATGGTTACTGCCGTTCAATGGGAGACCACAGGGAGATCTCAGGGTTACATACAGGCTTGATAGAAGAAAGCAAAGATGCTCCACCTATACTCCAGCCAAAAAGACTCTACAGGGAGGCCTTTGTAAATATATCCCGGAGCTGATTGTGATTCAAAGAACATTGTGTACCTTTTTACATGCCTTTCCTCTACGACCTCTTTACGATGATTTTTATTTATTAAGAATTTTACATACATTAAAAGTCGAATTAAAGGAGAAAGAGAAGAGTAAGAGAGAAACAAAAAGAAAAGACAAAAGAAAAGAAAGAAAGAGGGAAATAAAAAGAGAGAAAGAAAGAACTAAGAAAGAAAGAGAAAGAGAAGGCAGAGAAGGAAAGAAAGAAAAAACTAAGGAAAGAAAGAAAGAATTAAGAGAGAGAGAAAGAGAAAGAAAGAAAGCTAAGCAAGAAAGAGAGAGAAGATATAAAGAAAGCTAAGATAGAAAAAAGAGAGTGAGAAAGAAAGAACTAAGAAAGAAAGAAAAAGAAGGAAAGAAAGCTAAAGAAAGAAAGAAAGAAAAAATTAAGAGAGAGAGAGAAAGAGAAAGAAAGAAACCTAAGCAAGAAAGAGAGAGAGAAGATATAAAGAAAACTAAGATAGAAAAAAGAGAGTGAGAAAGAAAGAACTAAGAAAGAAAGAGAAAGAAAGAAAGAAAGAAAGAAAGAAAGAAAGAAAGAAAGAAAGAAAGAAAGAAAGAAAGACAAGAGAGAGAAAGAACTAAGAAAGAAAGAAAGAAAGAAAGAAAGAAAGATATGCATGGTGACTTACATTATGCTTACTCCTTGGGCTCTTCCTGTTTGGATGACTACAGTGCGCTTGGCATGGGGCTGCCCTTGAAGATTAGAAGCTGCCATTGGTCCAGAATTCTTGGGCACATCTAGGCTGACCCCTGTCTCACCTCTCTTGGGCTCCCAGGGTCCTTCCAGGTGCAATTCAAAGCCCTACCCAGCCTGGGATCAGGTGATCTGCAGGAGCTTCTCTCCTTGAGGGCATCTAACCATCCTCCCATGCTCCAAGTGCCTTCTCTGAAATCTTGCCACCCAGTGGGACTTCAGAAGTGCGCCTTTTTGTCGTTGTCCCGCCCTTGCGACCAAAGGAGCTTTTCCCCCCCAAAAGGCAGCTGGATTTCCTCGCTTTCTTTTTTCTTTGAAGACATGTTGCTTCTCATCTGAGAAGCTTTCTTCCGTTCCAACTGTTCTAACTTCAGTTAGAACGGAAGAAGCTTCTCGGATGAGTAGCGAAACCTTTTCTATCAAACACACACACGAAAATCCAGTTACCTTTTGGATAAAGCACCTTTGCGACAACCATGACCTGGATGACTGAGGATCTCCATAGCCCCTCCCTTATATTCATAGAATAACAGAGTTCGAAGGGACCTTGGAGGTCATCTAGTCCAACCCCCGGCTCAAGCCTCTCTCTAGGATGGAACTCACAGCCTCCTGATTGTGAGGCAAGAGCTCCATCACTCCTCCCTCCTTCCAGATATTCAACACACACACACACACACACACACACACACACGCTGGAGTACACATCTTGGTGTGAATTGTTGAGGCATCCTAAAGGAATGATGGAGAAAGCAAATTCGGGGTTGTGTTTTACACATTTATGGCGCTACAGAAACTTCATAAAGGTTTTTTTTTTCTTTTCTGGTTGTCGTGAGCCACCCAGAACGGTGTTTTTAAGATGGGCAGCTGGACAGAAACCTTTTAAATAAATAAATAAAGGCGTACATATGTGCAGAACAACATTGTCGGTTGGGCGTCTCTCTGTGTGCGTGTGTGTGTGTTTGTGTGTTTTTGAAGATGTTTGGGAAAGGGTTGTCTGAACTTGCTTTCTGTTTCTCAGCCTTAAATCCCCCATGGATTGTTCATACACACACACACACACACACAAAAACCCTCGGTGGCTGAATTGCAGTTTTGACTCAAAATTATTGTTGTGTTGTTACTGTTTTTCTCTCTCTCTCTCTCTTTCTCCCACCCATCAAAACACTCGACTTTGACCACCCACATACTGGAAAGTGTTGGGATTTGGAAACACACACACATACACACAACCACAGAAATGCATATGTACACCTGCAACCAATGATGTTTGTCTCTTTCCTGCTTTGAACAAGTTCAGACCAAGTTTCTGCACAAGAATGACTGTTGGGTTCTCTTGTTCGGGTGTCTCTTCCAGACAAGGTTGTTTTGATGGGGCTGAATCATTTATCTAAAGATAGTAACAAGGGTGACGGCTCTTGGGCGCGAGAAAAAAGCCTGCACTTAGTAGTAATCCAGGGGAAAACAGAAAACCTAGTGAGAAAGGACAAATAACAGCTGTATTTTTGCAGTTGTTTTCGGCAGCCCAAAGCACAGATTTTCAGATAGATAGATAGATAGATAGATAGATAGATAGATAGATAGATAGATAGATAGATATAAATAGATAGATAGATAGATAGATATAAATAGATAGATAGATAGATAGATAGATAGATAGATAGATAGAGAGAGAGAGAGAGAGATAGATAGAAATAGAGAGATAGATAGATAGAGAGAGAGAGAGAGAGAGAGAGATAGATAGATAGATAGATAGATAGATAGATAGATAGATAGAAATAGAGAGGTAGAGATAGATAGATAGATAGATAGATAGATAGATATAAATAGATAGATAGATAGATATAAATAGAGATAGAGATAGAGATAGAGATAGATAGATAGATAGATAGATAGATAGATAGATATAAATAGAGAGATAGAGATAGAGATAGAGATAGAGATAGATAGATAGATAGATAGATAGATAGATAGATAGATAGATAGATAGATAGATAGATAGATATACAGAGAAATAGATAGATAGATAGATAGATAGATAGATAGATAGATAGATAGATAGATAGATAGATAGATAGATATAGATAGATATATATAGAGAGAGATAGATAGATAGATAGATAGATAGATAGATAGATAGATAGAGAGATAGAGATAGAGATAGAGATAGAGATAGATAGAGATACAGATATATAGATATAAATTTATATTTACCCCAATGCAACTCACAAAACCAAATCAAATTTAAATTTTGCAACCTGCCTCTCCTTTAATTTTTGGTTCCCAACATGCTCTCTTCTTTTTTCTTTTTTTTAAAAAAAACTTTATTCAATTTTCCAACACTTTAAAAACCATAAAAAGAACACAACTGTATCAACATTGAAGACATCATTTACATTTCTTAATCATATTCTTATACTTAATTTCCTCTTACGTTACAATTATTGCATATTGCTTTGCCTATTAATTCACTATTCCTTACTCCTTTATTATACCCCTAGTTACACAATACATTTTCTCTTAATTCTACATTCCGTATGTGTAACTTCGTATCCTTTAATTGATGACAGTATTAATTTTCTTTCTCTTCTCAAACTGTGCATGTCAGGCGTCCCAGACTGAATGATCGATTGATTCCTCTCTCTCCTTTAACTCTAAAGTCAACCCCAACAAACTCTCTTCTAACCCAGCCTGTCTTATTTATCCTGGCTTACTCGTAGCCCAGGTTAAACCAAGACTTTTTTGACTGAGCTTTGCCAATCGATGGGATTTAGAAGAGAAGAGAATAACAGAGTCAGAAGGAACCTTAGAGGTCTTCTAGTCCAACCCACTGCTTTGACTGTTGCTCTTTAAAACATTGGTCGGCATTCTTTATGTTAAGCGCCCCCCTTCCAAATTTTATTTACAGTATTCCTCGACTCACCACTGCAATTGAGACCTAATTTTTCATTGCTAAGTGAGACCAGTTTTGCACTGTTTCACCATTTTGCTTGCCACCGTTGTTAAGTGAATCATTGCTTCAGTCATTGAATCTGGCTTCCCCACTGACTTGTCCGAAGGTCACAAAAAGGGGGTCCCAGGTCACGTAGCAACGGTCATAACTGAGAGTCAGTTGCCAAGCATCTGAATTTGGGTTGTGTGACCAGGGGGAGGCTGCAACGGTCATCAGTGTGAAAAACGGTCACCAAAAGTCCCTTTTTTTCATGCCTGTTTTAACTTCGAAGGGTCACTAAGTGAACTGTTGTATTTATTTGTTTGAAGGGGTTTTGCAGCCGCCCGTCTTCTAAGCAACTCTGGGAGTTTCCCAATCCAAAGTTAAAACAACCTATAAAATCATATTAAAGTGTATTTATTTTTTATTTATTTAATTTGATTTGTCAATTGCTTACAAGATAATAGGTATAAGAATAAACATAGTTATGAATACATGAAATGGATACATGGAAGAAAAATAAAAGAAACAATAGGACAGGGACGGTACAGACCTCTTAGGAAAGGGGTGAGGTCAACAGTAGACAGTCTAAGGTTAAAGTTTTTGGGGTTTGGGGAAGAAATCACAGAGCCAGGTAGAGGATTCCAGACATTGACCGCTCTGTGGCTGAAGTTGTATTTCCTGCAATCAAGTTTGGTGCGATTAACCTTGAGTTTGTATCTACTGTGTGCTCTTGTGTTGTTATGGTTGAAGCTGAAGTATTCATTGACTTATAAAATAAAATGAATCAGATTAAAACGTTAAAGAACCAAGTCCTGGTACCAAGTCAACGTCTAAGGTGCAAAAATTATCCAACCTTGTCCCAGCACTTGGAGAAAAAAATCCTGGTTTTTAAGGTCTTGTGGAGGGCTAAAAGCGGGGTAAGATCTGCCCAGCTTCAGGGCAAAAGGTTTTCCATGAAGACGAGAATAACAAGAGTTACCTTGAAGGTCTCCTAGTCCAACCCTCGGCTGAAGCAGGAAACCCTATAACATTTCACACACTTCTTTTTTTAAAAAAGGAACGAAGGAGGGAGGGAGGAATAACAGAGTTGAAAGGGAGTTTGGAGGTCATCTAGTCTAACATCCTCTTCTTCCTCCTCTTCCTCCTCCTCTTCTTCCTCCTCCTCCTCTTCTTCTTCCTCCTCCTCCTTCTTCTTCTTCTCCTCTTCTTCCTCCTCCTCCTCCTCTTCTTCCTCCTCCTCCTCTTCTTCTTCCTCCTTTTCCTTCCTCCTCCTCCTATTCCTCCTCCTCCTCTTCTCCTCCTCCTCTCCTCCTCTTCTTCCTCCTCCTCTTCTTCTTCTTCTTTTTCTTCCTCCTCCTCCTCTTCCTCCTCCTCTTCTTCTTCCTCCTCCTCCTCTTCCTCTTCCTCCTCCTCTTCTTCCTCCTCCTCCTCTTCTTTTTTCTCCTCCTCCTCCTCTTCTTCTTCCTCCTCCTCCTCCTCTTCCTCTTCCTCTTCTTCCTCTTCCTCCTCCTCTTCTTCCTCCCCTCCTCCTTCTTTTCCTCCTCCTCCTCCTCTTCCTCCTCTTCTTTTTCTTCTTCTTTGTCTTCATCTTCTTCATCATCAACTTCTTCTTCCCCCACTCCTCCTTCTCTCCGCAACCCTTTCTTCGTCTCCCACTGATGCTGCTATCTAGTCTGGCAACCAAACGTCTGCAAGGAATCCACCCAGCCAAGACTTCACCAAGGATTCCACAGACACCCGAGTGAATAAAGCCGTCGCTTCGTTGATTCTTGCACGCAGGATATATAGAAGTTATTTTCTACGGTCTCCTACCTGAATATTCCCTTCATAATTATTTTCATTCCTGCGCCCTTAAGAGCCCCAGGGTGTCACCCACCCAAATAAGAGCCAGGCCTGCCACCGCTTAGCATTTCGTCCAGCCAGAATGAATGGAGGATGTCTCAAGGAATGGCCGGTCCAAAAGTTTTAGAGCAGGGATATACAGGGATAGTCCTCAAGTTACGACCATTTACTTAGTGACCGTTCGAAGTTCAGTCTCCTTCTGGGGACCTCCTGATAGGCCAAGTCAATGGGGAAGCCGGTTTCGCTTAAGGGTCTTGTTCCTCACTGAGCAGCTGCAATGATTTGCTTAATGACTGTAGAAAGAAAGGTCGTTGAATGGGGCAAAGCTCACTTGAACCACTGTCTCCCTCAGCGAGAGGGATTTGGGGTTCAAGTCGTCGTAAATCAAGGACGGTTCCCCCCTGTGCCAAGGGACGATGGGCGGACAACTGACCTATAGATCATCCGGCCTCTTTCCTAACCGAGAAGAAAGTTCCTAACAATAATTAAGATGCCCCAAATGTTTCCTCTAAGGTTGTGGTTGCCAACCACTGGGGGTCCATGAGAAGATGTTGGTGGTCCACAGAGAAATGTCCTCCCCCCCCCCAAAGCAATTAATCCAGGCTGTGCGGGAACACAAGGCTTGCGTCCCTTGCATTGCGCACAACACGAGGGAGGAAAGGGAGGGGGGAAAGAGCGGAGGGGGAACTTGCCCTACTCGCCCCACGCGCCTGGCCTGGACACCGGGCTGCTTCTTCCGCTTCTTTCTTCTTCTGCTTTTGGCTGCATGCAAGGAAAGCAGCCAAAGTCTCTCTTTCTCTCCCCCAAACTCTGCCAGAAATGAGTCTTTGGGACCCTGCAAGGCCTCCTGCTCCAAGAGGCTGCAAAGACTCCTTTCTGGCGGAGTTTGGGGGGGAGAGAAAGAAAGACTTCTGCGGCTTCTGCTGTTTTCCTTGCACGAAGCCAAAAGTCTCTCCCTCTCTCTCTCTTTCTCTCTCCCCCCCGAGAACGGAGCTGGAGACCACAAATAAAGAACGATCGATCGGTAGGAAAAGCGGGGTGGGGATTTTCCTGCAGACTTTTTGGGGGCATTTTCCCAGGGGGTGTCTGGTCCGCGGGATTTAAAATGATGAGTTTGGTGGTCCCTGAGGTCCAAAAGTTTGGCGACCCCTGCTCTTAAGGCCCCAGAGAAGCAAAGGAACAAGCAAGATTGCAAATAATAATAATAATAATAATAATAATAATAATAATAATAACAACAACAATAACAATAATAACAACAATAACAACAACAATAACAACAACAATAACAATAACAATAATAATAATAATAATGATAATGATAATGATAATGAAAACGAGGATGATAATAAGTATAGGATATTTCTGTTGTTCCAGGTTTCTCTGGCTGTGCTCTGTTTTTGTTTTTTTGCATTTTTTCCTCCCCCCCCACCCCCACTCCCCCACGCCCTTTTCTCCATTCTTCTCGAGGGATGGTGCAGAGCCTCAATTATTTTGGCTTCCACCTGGCTTAAGGCTCCTTCGCTCCCAGACGGCCTTGCTTCGACATAAACAAGCCCTTGGCTTTGAAGGCTGCGGTTTTGGAGGAGATTCACAGGGTTTTTCTGCAGCCACCCAAACAGGGGTTTGCCTGCATGAGATCAGTGTTTGTTTGGGGGTTTTTTTGTGCAGGATCTCAGGGTGAGATTCGCCGGAGTTGCCACCGGACTGTAATTTGCGGTCCAGCTGTGATGGACAGAAAGTGCAGAGAGAATGAAAAACCGTACACCTTTTAAGCAAAGGGAACGCAGAAGGGGGGGAAAGCCACCCAGGAGAAGGAGACAAGGAGAAGAGGGAGGAGGAGAGGAGGAGAAATAGAGAAGGAGAAGGAGAAAGGAGGAGGAGAAGGAGGAGGAAGAGGAGGAGGAGGAGGAGGAGGAGGAAGAGGAGGAGGAGGAGGAGGAGGGAGGAGGAGGAGGAGGAGGAGAAAAAGAGAAGGAGAAATTATGGTGGAGAAGGAGAAGGAGAAAAGGAGAAGGAGAGGGAGGAAAAGGGAAAGGAGAAGGAGAAGAAGAAAGAGAAGAGGGAGGAGGGAGAGGAGGAGAAATAGAGAAGGAGAAGGAGAAAAGGAGGAGGAGAAGGAGGAGGAAGAGGAGGAGGAGGAGGAGGAGGAGAGAAAGAAGGAGAAGGAGAGGAAGGAAAGGAGAAGGGAAAGAAAGAAAGAGGAGGAGGAGGAGGAGGAGGAGGAGGAGGAGGAGGAGAAATAGAGGAGGAGGAGGAGAAAGGAGAAGGAGAAAAGGAGAAGGAGAGGGAGGGGAAGGGAAAGGAGAAGGAGAAGAAAGAGAAGAGGGAGGAGGAGAGGAGGAGAAATAGAGGAGGAGGAGGAGGAGGGAGAAAAGGAGGAGGAGAAAAGGAGAAGGAGAGGGAGGGGAAGGGAAAGGAGAAGGAGAAGAAAGAGGAGGGGAAAGGGAGGAGGAGGGGAGGAAAGGAGGAGGAGGAAAACGGGAGGAGGCTGTTGAAGACTCCCCAATTTCTCAGGCAAAATGAGGTCACTCCTTTGCTGAAAGGCCTTACAACTGAACATAGAACAACAGAGTCGGAAAGGACCTCATCTCAGAGGTCATCTAGTCCAGCCCCCTGCTCAAGCAGGAGAGACCATTCCAAATACCAGCCTCTACCTAGGATCGAACACCCAGCCTCCTGATTGTGAGGCGAGGGGATGGACCACAGATCAAGGGACTCCTTGGGATGGCTGCCTTGGGGATGCAATGAAAAGAGGGGAAGGATATAAGGTATAAGGGTCAGACTGGCATGGATGGAGGCGGGGGGGATTCGGATTGGGGTATTGAGTGTGGTTGAAGCCCCGCCCATTTCTCGGGGCACCTGCAATGCAGCTAAGAAGGGGGCGGAGCTATCAGACCCCAGGTTTTTGTGATCCTATGTGGTGGGCATGTGTGAAAGCAAGAAAATATTGGATGAAAATACATACAGGTAGAACCTCTGGTCGCAAAGGCTTTCTCCTTATTTCCAGGCTGAATCTCTCCTGGCTCAGTTTAACGGATTTAACAGACAAGCAGAGTTGGAAGGGACCTTGGAGGTCATCTAGTCCAACCCCCCCACACCCCACCCAAGCAGGAGACCCTACACCATATCTGATAGATGGGAGTCCAGTCTCTTCTTCAAAGTCTCCAGGGATGATGCTCCCACAACTTCTGAGGGCAACTTCTATTCCATCGGTTGATCGTTCTCACTTTTCCATCCATTATTCCTTTTTTTTTTTGTAAAAAGTTTTTTTTTATTTTTATCTTTTACAAATATCTCTTTTCATGAACAATGGGGTTCCAGGTTGTTACATTTCCATACACACAAGACCATAATTACATATTTATCTTTCATATTCAGTTTCTTATTCATATCATTCCATTTTCCATTTTCTGTAAATTTTCACAACTATTCTTATATTTTTCATGCTTATTTTGTCCAGTTCCAATTCATATCTTAACTTATCTCATTTTTCTTTATTTATACCCCTATCTTCTTTACATAGTATCTTAAAATTCTTATATTCTTAATCTATGTTCATTATACTTTTATACTTTCATCCGTCATATTTGCAATTTCATCACATACTCTTATTTCATTATTAAACATATTCCATCTTAGCTTTAATAATTCCAAACATTTCCCCCTTAATTGCCCATTTGAGTGCACCACCCTTTTGTCTTATACATCATCCAATTTACTCCCCTTTAACTCATATTAAAAATTATCATAAAATAACCATTTGTAGTTCCATCCATTATTCCTTGTCTGGCCTTCTGGTGCCTTGTGTCGTAAAAAAAATCCCAATAAAGAGGAACACAGACAGACCGCAAACAATAATTCTTACTTAAAGATTCAGAGGTTTGTTTCCTGAGCAATTTGAAACATGAGTAGCCATCAGTAATATTACTGACACCAATAACCCATTGCAATGAGGTCCAGAGACAATAGTTAAGTCCAGCAAGGAGTAGCTACGGCCGGTGGACCTGAACTCATCCCAAGACATTATTTTAATACTTTTCTGCATTCATTTCACAACTTACTTCCTTGTTCTTTCTTACTGGCAGGCTCCCCATATACCCGTGTACATCTCAAAGCGCTGACCACCGGTACCTTTCAGTTCCTTATTTCTCGTGGTTTCGTCCTTCTGTGTCCAAATAGATTTATAAAGTTACATATTTTGCAAAATCATGTTTCACAATTAGCCACGGCTCAGCAGGATTGCAAACAGTTCTGGTACATTTTGAAATCATCCTATCTAAAATGTTGGTTCCTGTCTCTTTATTCTGGGGCGTGCTATCATCCAACGGCCTTGTTGAATCTGATAGATCAATAGCCTATATTTTTGTTTCTCATATTTGGAAAATAGCTTGACCCCCTTCCTCCTCCTCTCTGGGTCAGCCCCTCAAATATTGGAAGATGCTCTCCTGTCTCCCCTGGTCCTTCTCTTCCCTAGACTAGCCAGGCCCAATTCCTGCAACCGTCCATCGTAGGTTTTAGCCTCCAGTCCCCTCATCATCTTGGTTGCTCTTCTCTGCACTCTTTCGAGAGTAAGGGTCTTCAAAGTTGGCAAGTTTAAGACATGCGGACTTCCACTCTCAGAATTCCTGAGCTAACATGACTGGAGGAGGAGGAATTCTGGGAATTAGAAGTCCACAAGTCTTAAAGCTGTCAAGTTTGAAGACCTCTGTTCTAGAGTCTCATCATCTCTTTTTTACAGTGTGGGGACCAAAACTGAATGCAGGACTCTAGGTGTGGCCTTACTAAGGCTTTACAGAGTGGTATTAGTGCCTCACTTGATCTCGATTGTATCCCTCGATGCAATTTAGGATTGCGTTGGCTTTTTTGGGCTGCTGCTGCACACGGCTGGCTCCTATGTAGCTGGTTGTCCACTAAGACTCCAAGATCCCTCTCCCAGTTCCTGCTATTGAGCCTGGTTTTACCCAGTCTATATGGGTCCTTTTGGGTTTTTCTTGCCTAAGCGTAGGATCTCTCTCCCCTCCTCTCTGGGGCAGCCCCTCAAATATTGGAAGGCTGCTCTCCTGTCTCCCCTGGTCCTTCTCTTCCCTAGACCAACCAGGCCCAGTTCCTGCAACCGTCCATCGTATGTTTTAGTCCCCTCATCCTCCTGGTTGCTCTTCTCTGCACTCTTTCCAGAGTCTCAACATCTTTTTTAATGCTGTGGTGACCAAAACTGGATCCAGGACTCTAGGTGTGGCCTTACTAAGGCTTTACAGAGGGGTATTAGGACCTCCCTTGATCTGGATTGTATCCCTCTGTCTGTTAATGCAATTTAGGATTGCGTTGGCTTTTTTGGCGGCTGTCGAAAAATCTTAAAACATTCTGGCTGGGGAATTCTGGGAGTCGAAGTCCACCCTTCTTAAATTTCCCAAGGTTGTGAAACACCATTTGGGAAGCAAGAAGCATCCGTTCACGATTGCAAAAACTGGGGAGACGCAGGAACAAATGTGCAACCTCAGCAGAAACCGGCAGCCAAGACAATAAGGCAGCTATTTTCGGAGCGAGGATTGACTCTCGTCTGTTGATCATTTCTCCTCGGCGGGGGTTTGTTTTCCCCTCTTTCGAATCTCCGTTGCGGTTGAGCTCCCCGGGGTTGAGTTAATAACCGTTATCGCCCGGTAGCCAACTTGCAAAGCAAATTGTTCCAAGTTAAGCAGGTATTTTTTTAAAAAAACAAAAAAACTCCCGAGTCATCAGGATGAGGCAACGTCCAGGAAGGGCCTGAATTGAAAACATCTGGTGTTCTGAGCATCTTTGTTTTTGAACGGCTGTGGTCTGTTTGCCAAAGGTGAAGGCAAGCCCTGTCTGAAATTTATCTGCTTCAGGATTATTTAGATTATACAGAGGGAAGCAAACAGCCCCAGAAGCCTCCCAGAATAGAGCAGGATCAACAAACAGTCGTGTGTTGTTGTTTTTTTAGAAAGTATTGTTGGACTGGAAAAAAAAATTAGATCCTGAGAGATGCAGGTCGTCTCCCGCTTATCCAGGGTCGCCAACCTTTTGGGCCTCGGGGACCTCCAAACTCATCATTTTAAACCCCACGGACCAGAGACTCAGGGACAATCCCCCAAAAGTCTGCAGGAAAATCCCCACCCCGTTTTCCTACCGATCGATCGTTCTTTATTTGGGATCGCAGGATACCGTCTCTGTTAAGTTTGAGCAATGAGAGGCTGAACCAGAGCATGAGTGCAACAGTACTTTATTTACAAATAAAGGGCTGACCGTGCTTGCCAAGCCTGGAACTGGCTCGCAGCAATCAGCAGCCAGTTGGACCCCGCAGCCTGCTTTTATAGCTGGCTGCTGGGGAGAACTGACCAATGGGAATGGGGAAATAACGCCCACACAAGTGAGTGGACCTGGTGAGAACTCCTTGAGTCCTCAGGACATAACACCCCTTCCCCCAGATGCGAACACGCATAGTCCTTGAGGTAGATGGGGGTTTGTGTTGGCGCCCGGAGCGGCGCAACTCGGGAACATTGTCTGACTGTTCGGCATCAGTCTGTGACGGTTGAGCTGGCATAGTGTCACCAACACTCTCTCTGGACTGGGCATCCTCGGAAACCACGGGTTGGTTTCTGGAGTCAAACTCTCGTGGGTTGGATCCGGTTGATCAACTCTCTGGGCGCTGTTGTCCGGGTTTGGGCTGACCGGGCGACCGCTGGCGCAGACTGGTCACTGGGTGCGATGTGGCTGGGTGGCGGATGGGACGGTTCCCCTTCGACTGGAGACTCTGGATCCTTGTTTGCGAGGTTGCTGAGGCGCCTTCTGAGTTGGTCTATGTGTCTCCTCCAGGCGCGACCGTCCTCCAGCCTGACTCTATATGATCTCGGCCCGGTGGCGGCGATGACCGCCCGGAATCAAAGTGGGTCCCCAGCGAAATTCCTGGCGAATATCGGCTCCTGTAACATAAAATGTCTAACCCCGAAGTGGAAGCGAGGGGAGAGTCAGGGCAGTATTGTGGGTGCAGTCTATCCAATACAGTCCTCAGGCGTCGGCCCATCAGAAGTTCCGCTGGGGACTTATTGGTGACTGCACAGGGGTTGAGTGCTGGCTCATCAGGAACCGTGAGAGTTTGTGGTGCCAGTCATCTCTGCCAAACCTAGCGAGGGCCTCTTTGGTGGTCCTGACGGCCCTTTCAGCCAACCCATTACTCGCAGGGTGGAATGGGGCTGTTAAAATGTGGCGAATGCCTAGGTTGGCTGCAAAACGGCTGAATTCTACTGATGCGAACTGTGGGCCATTATCGGAGACCAAGGAGTCGGGTAGTCCATGGGTAACGAACAGGCGCGTTAACACATTGGTGATTGCTAGTGTGGTTGTCGTGGATAGCTGCGCCACGTCTATCCACTTGGAATAAGCGTCCACGACCACTAGGAACATCTTTCCATGCAGGGCCGGCCAGATCGATATGGATTCTAGACCAAGGGCGCTGGCGCTCTCCCATCTGGTAGGGGTGGCGATGGGGGAGCAGGACGGGATTCCTGGCAAATGCTGCAGGAACTTACCCAATTGACAATGTCCTCGTCTAGACCCGGCCACCATACGTAGCTGCGTGCCAGCGCCTTCATTCTCACAATGCCGGGTGTCCCTCGTGCAACGCCTCCAGGACTCGGGTGCATGGCGAGGTCGGAATGATCACTCGAGTGCCCCACAGTAGACAACCCTGCAAACTGGACAGCTCCTGCATGCGAGTCTTAAAGGGTGCGAATTTGTTATCAACATTGCCTCCCGGCCACCTCCTCACCCAGTCGAGCACCTGGGCGGCGTTTGGTCTGCCTTGGTTTTGGCGGCGATGTCAAGGGCGGTGATGGGCAGGTCCAACTGGGTGATTTCAAAAATGGCATTGACAGGAGCTGGGTCTTCAGCCGGAGCGGGTAAGGGCAGCGACTGAGTGCGTCAGCGTGGGATAGAGTTTTGCCGGGCGGTGGATAAGTTTGTATGAGTAGGCCGCTAGAAAAAGCGTCCACCGTGTCATCCGAGGGGAGAGGACTTGAGGTGTCTGTTTGTCGCCGGCCAGTAGGCCCAGGAGGGGTTTATGGTGGTGACCAGTTCAAGAAGTGGCCAAAAAGGAATTCGTGAAACTTTTCACGGCTGCAACAGCTGCTAGGGCTTCCTTGTCTATTTGGCTGTAATTTCGCTCCGTGGCCGAGAGCGTCCTGGAGAAAAAGGCGATGGGGGCCTCGGCGCCATTGGCGAGTCGGTGACTAAGGACCGCCCCAATTCCAAAGGGGATGCGTCTGCTGCCAGTACTAAAGGAAGGTTGGGGTCGGGTGGATGAGCACTGCCTCTGGCGTAAGTAGTGATTTGATGGCGTTAAACGCCTGGTCTTCTTTGTGCCCCCAGTGCCACGGTGACTTTTTGTCTAGTAATCTGTGTAGGGGTTCGGCTACTGAGGCTTTATGGGGCAAAAAGGAGGCATAAAAGTTTAGGAGTCCCAAGAAAGCTTGTAGCTCCGTTTTGGAGGTCGGTGTGTGGGGCTTCGTGGATCGCCCTGACCTTGGACTCCAGGGGTGAATGCCAGAGGCGTCAATTTTATAACCCAGAAAGTCCACCTGTCTAGTGGCAATGGCGCATTTTCTTTTTTTAACTTGAGGCCATGCTGTCTGAACCTCTCTAACACTGCTCGCACTCTCTGGAAGAGTTGGGGTCTGTCCCTGGCCGAGACCAAAATGTCGTGAAGTAGGGTACTACACCAGGGAGGCCCTGTAAAATCCGCTCCATAAGGGATTGAAAAATGCCCGGGGCAACACTTACGCCAAATTGGAGACGCTTGCATCGGAAGGCACCCCTGTGAGTGACAATGGTCTGAAGTTCCGCTGTTTGGTTATCAACAGGGAACTGTTGATATGCTTGAGACATGTCCAATTTAGCAAAAATACTGCCCGGTTCGAATGTATGCAATAAATGCTGAATGACAGGCACGGGATAGGCGCTAACTTGTAAATATTTATTGATTGTTGTCTTGTAGTCCGAGCAAATTCTCAGGCTACCATCTTTTTTAGGGGTGTGACAATGGGCGTCTCCCACTTGGCGAAATCTGTTGGCTCAATGACCCCTTGTTTTAGTAGTTTATCTAATTCAGCGTCTAGTTTTGGTCGAATAGCAAATGGAACTCTACGTGGTTTTAATCTGATTGGGGCTGCCTGGGGGTCAACGGTGAGCGAGATGGGGTCCCATTATAACACCCCAGCTCCTCGCTGAACACATCTGCGTAGTCAGCGAATAAGGAGTCAGTGTCTGAGGTTGAGACAGCATGGACTCCTGTTAACCCTAGGCGAGGTGGGGAAACCAATCGAGCCCCAATAAGGTGGGTAGGTTGCCGTTAACTACCACTAGAGGTAGGTGGCCTTTAAAAGCTCTAAAACTGACAAAGAACTTGCCTCTGCCGATCACGGGAATGGCCTTCCCTGGTAGTCCTTCAGACCGAACTGGCATCTCTGAAGCCGGGTAGTAGATATGCTGGGGTGGAGTCTCTTGAGGGTGTTCCACGAGATTATTGAGAGCGCTGACCCTGTGTCAACCTCCATGTGGCACGGTTTACCTTCTAGGGAAACGGAGAGAGAAATTTTACTAACAGAGTGGCAAGTACGCCTGGCAAGGCGGTGCGTGCGACAGTTTAATACTTGCCTCTGTGGTCCCGAGTGCGAGGACGGGGGTCTTTGTGCAGCGCTTTGGGGGCTTGGCAGACTCTCGCAATGTGCCCCTCTTATGGCAGTTGTTGCAAGCGGCTCCTTTAAACTTGCAGGTGGCCCTTTGATGTGATCCCCCACAGGCTAGGCACAGGGTGATGTGCTTGGGTGGACGGTGTATTCTTGTTTGGCCCCTACCTGCGACCGTCTGTCATTGGTGAGGCGATGGACATCGTTCTCATCGCTGTGGCCTTCCTCCGCTTCCACCTCTTCGGAATGGACTGGGAACGCTGCTAGCTTGGCGCTTGGGCCCTGAATTTCGGTGGCTGAGTTCGTAGCTAGCTCGGCTGCTAGGGCCTCCTCTACCGCTTGCGCGAGGTTGAGGTCTTTTTAGCTAGCAGTCGCCTCTGTAGGTTGAGATCCTTGACCCCACAAACCAATTGATCGAGGAGCATGTCCTCCAGGTATGTTCCAAACCCGCAGTGCAGGGCTGCTGTTCTGAGGCGGCCATATATTGGTTGATGGTCTCCTTACTTGATTGCTTCCTCATTCGGACGTGAACCTCCTGGCGATTTGTGAAGGTCTGGGAGCGTAGTGGTTTGTGAGGATCTCAAGCAACTCGGACCACGGGCGTTTTTAATTCTCTCGGCGCCACGAGTGCTGCAGCGGTATCGTAAGCGGTGGCTCCGCAGTAGATTAGGAAATAAGTTTTTCCGATGCTCTCCCGCATCCGACAGGCCGACCGCATCGATGTAATGATTGAAAGCGGTTCTTATACGATTCCCACTTCTCTTCGTCTGGTTTAAACGCCGGGAATACTGGATTGGAACTCATGGTGCTGGAGCGGCTGGGCTACCTGCGGAGAAATCTCTCTGGGACTACGAGCGCTCGTGAGTTACAAGTGATATCAGCTCTGGAGAGGTTTTTGCTACCCTCTCTTTCTCTCTCTCTGGGTTACCACCGTTGGCTGCTAGCCGTTGGAGGTGTCTTGATTCGCGCCAAAAAAGTGGGCGTTAGTGACTCTCTACAGCGCTGTGCTGTGATTCCTACTGGCCGAAATTCAAATGACACCCGTTTGAATTTCGCGCCAAATGCAAACGGCTGCGGCTTGCAGCGCTTCACTTTCCCGTAAGCGAGGCTAACAAGCGGCTACAGGCGCTTCTAACTATTTGACTCAGACCGCTTTCTCTGGCTGCGGATCTGCGTTTGCTCTTTTTGATCGCTCGTTTCGCTAGCTGACCGCTCTCTCTGGTTGCGGATCAGCGTTTCCCTTGTTGCCAGCCGATCACTCTCTCTGGGCTGTAGATCGGTGGCTAGTGACTCAGCGGTTGCAAGGTGCTTCTGCTCGCCATCCCATCCTCGTCGCCAGTGTTAAGTTTGAGCAATGAGAGGCTGAACCAGAGCATGAGTGCAACAGTACTTTATTTACAAATAAAGGGCTGACCGTGCTTGCCAAGCCTAGAACTGGCTCGCAGCAATCAGCAGCCAGTTGGACCCCGGCAGCCTGCTTTTATAGCTGGCTGCTGGGGAGAACTGACCAATGGGAATGGGGGGAAATAACGCCCACACAAGTGAGTGGACCTGAGTGAGAACTCCTTGAGTCCTCAGGACATAACAGTATTGTTGGACTGGAGAAAAAAAATAAGATCCTGAGAGATGCAGGTCGTCTCCCCGCTTATCCAGGGGTCGGCAACCTTTTGGACCTCGGGGACCTCCAAACTCATCATTTTAAACCCCACGGACCAGAGACTCAGGGACAATCCCCCCAAAAGTCTGCAGGAAAATCCCCCACCCCGTTTTCCTACCGCTCGATCGTTCTTTATTTGGGATCGCAGGATACCGCCTCCAGCTCCGTTCTCAGGGGAGAGAGAGAGACTTTTGGCTTCATGCAACGAAAGCAGCAGAAGCCGCAGAAGTCTTTCTTTCTCTCCCCCAAACTCCGCCAGAAATGAGTCTTTGCAGCCTCTCGGAGCAGGAGGCCTTGCAGTGTCCCAAAGACTCATTTCTGGAGGAGTTTGGGGGAGAGAAAGAAAGACTTTGGCTGCTTTCCTTGCGTGCAGCCAAAAGCAGAAGAAGAAAGAAGCGGAAAGAAGCAGCCCGGTGGCCAGACCAGGCGCGGGGGGCGAGTGGGGCAAGTTCCTCCCCCTCGACCCTTCCCCCCTCCCCTCACTCCCTCGTGTTGTTCGCAATGCAAGCGATGCAAGCCTTGTGTTCCCACAGGCCATGTGGGCAACGCAAGCCTTGTGTTCCTGCACAGCCTGGATTATTTGCTTTGCGGGGGACATTTCTCTGCAGGCCACCGACATTTTCTCGTGGACCACCAGCGGTCCCCAGGCCCACCGGTTGGCGACCACTGTGCTAAAAGCATCCTTGGGCCTCTGATCTTGGCTTCTCCTTGATAAACCCAGGGAAAGAAAGCATGAAAAAAAAAAAACTCAAACCTTGGGTTTGAGTCAAATGTCTCTTTGAACCCGTTGAACCCATCTAGAATTGCAAAATGAGCGATGGCATATTTGAGCCAAGTTTCGCTCGAGAAAACATCCTTGTTCCAAGCCAAACACAGGATTTTAAGAGAGCCAAGGACAACAAGCAGAGAGAAAGAGAGAGAGAGAGAGAGGGAGGACTACCGAAAAGGATCCCATGTGGAGCAATCCTCAGGACAATTGGAAAGTCTGCCCCCCAAAAGAATAAAATATAATAGAACAGAATTGGAGACCCTACCCCATTTCTGACTGAGGGGAGTCCAGTCTCTTCTTGAAAGCCTCCAGTGATGAAGCTCCCACAACTTCCGTTCCATGGGTTAATTGCTCTCCCTGTCAGAAAATTCCTCCTTATTTCCAGGTTGAATCTCTCTCCTTGTTCAGTTTCCATCCATTATTCCTTGTGTGGCCTTTGGGGTGCTTTGGAGAATAGCTTGACCCCCTTCCTCCTCCTCTCTGGGGCAGCCCTCAAATATTGGAAGATGCTCTCCTGTCTCCCCTGGTCCTTCTCTTCCCTAGACTAGCCAGGCCCAGTTCCTGCAACCGTCCATCGTATGTTTGAGCCTCCAGTCCCCTCATCCTCCTGGTTGCTCTTCTCTGCACTTTTTCCAGAGTCTCAACATCTTTTTTTCATATCATGTTGATTAAAACTGGATGCCGTATTCCAAGTGTGGCCTTACCAAGGCCTTCTAAAGTGGTACTAACACTTCATGTGACTTAGATTCGATCCCCCTGTTAATGCCATCTAGGATGACATTGGCTTTTGGGGCTGCTGCTACACATGGCTGGCTCCTATTTAGCTGATTGTCTGCTGGGATCCCGGAAGGTTAATCATGCGTTCTTCCCAAGAGGAAAATAAAACATGGAATTCATTTAGCAAGCCATGGTAGATACAAAAGGCTTGTTTGTTTGTTTTGAAGGAGCTAGGCGCTGAAAAGGACGTGCCCAAGGAAAGGAAGAATCGTAGAATTGCAGAATCAGACCGGAAGGGACCTTGGAGGTCATCTAGTCCAACCCCCCTGCCCAAGGCAGGAGTCCTTATAAAATCAGGGAGAAATGGTTGCACAATTTTTTCTTGAAAACTTCCACGGAGAATTTTCTAAACAGCAACTTACCAGCTACTGGCAAGTACCAAATTCCTGCAGAAAAACAGCCTCAAAAGACAAGCGAAAAGCAACAACAAAAAACGCATTTCTGGTTATGTTAGGAGGAAAAGGGAAATTAACAATAAGAAAAGGGTGCCCTGCGACCAGGAGAAGTGGCCAGATATTGGCAGGGGTGGCAAAGAGTCAACCGTTTAATTCATGTAGAGACAATCCCTCCCTTACGACGACCATTAGAACCAGAACTTTAGTCGCTAAGCAGGGAAAGAGAGTCACTTGACAGATACATATTGACAGAGTTGGAAGGGACCTTGTAGACCATCTAGTCTGACCCCCCCCGCCCAAGCAGACACTACACCGTTTTTGACAGATGGCAGTCCAGTCTCTTCTTGAAAGCTTAATGGGTGTTCTAACCTTTATTTTCCCTGTCCCGGTTGTTAAGCGAATCACCCTGGTTGTTAAGTGAGTCACATGGTCTCTAAGTGGATCCAGCTACCTCCCACCCCCAGCTGGCGATCACGTGATCCCCGGGATGCTGCAACCATGATAAATGACATGCCGGTTGCCAAGCATCCAAATTTGGACCACGTCACCATGGGGAGGATGCTGTGTCCTCGGTCGTAAGTGCGAGGACTCGTGGCCAGTTTTCATCCGTCTCTTTGACCCGTTTGAGTCGAGAGCCCCCTGGATTTGGGCTTCCATCTTCCTCCCGGCAGGGCGTGGCTCATGGGTTTAGGATGTTGGTTTTTCATTTGTGGGAAAATGCTCTTGAGTTGCGCAGCACTGTCGGTCCTTGGGAGCGGGACAGGCTCGACAACTCAGCGGGTAAAACAAAAATAAATAAACACAGCCCATGGTCCACACAGACACACACACAAACACACGCACCCTCCCAGCTGAAGGGACCGCCCCCTCCCCACAGCCTCTCCTCCTCCCCTCCCCCGCCCCCCCAAGGCCTTTGATCTGTGCATGGACCAAATCCGGGGAATAAGCAATTTTTAATAATGCCTTAATCTGTGCCATCTTTTAATCACCTTTTAATTAGTTTTTACTTGTTTGATAACTTGTAAGACACCCAGAGTCACCTGTAGGGGGGATGGGTGGGATAAAACATGAATAAAAACAGTTTTCCTCCTCCTCCTTCTTCTCTTCCTCCTCCTCTCTCCTCTTCCTCCTCCTCCTCTTCCATTTCTTCTCCTCCATTTCTTCCCCTCCTCCTCCTCCTCCTCTTCCTCCTCCTCCTCCTCCATTTCTTCTCCTCCTCCTCCTCCTCCTCCTCCATTTCTCCTCCTCCTCCATTTCTTCTCCTCCTCCTCCTCTCCTCCCCCTCCTCCATTTCTTCTCCTCCCCCTTTCTCCTCTTCCTCTCTTCTCCTCCTTCTTCTGCTCTGCCTCCATTTCTCCTCCTCCTCCATTTCTTCTCCTTCTCCATTTCTCCTCCCTCCTCCTCCTCCTTCTCCTCCTCCTCTCCTCCTCTATTTCTTCTCCCTCCCCCTTTCTCCTCTTCCTTCTTCTCCTTCTTCTGCTCCTCCTCCATTTCTTCTCTTCTCCTTTCTCTTCTCCTCTTCCTTCTCCTCCTCCTCCTTCTCCTCCTCCTCCATTTCTTCTCTTTCTCCATTTCTCCCTCCTTCTCCTCCTCTTCCATTTCTTCTCCTCCATTTTTCCTCCTTCTCCTTCTCCTTCTCCTCTTCCATTTTTCCCCTTTCTCCATTTCTCCTCCTCCTCCTTCTTCTCCTCTTCCATTTCTCCTCCTCCTCCATTTCTTCTCCTCTCCTCCTTCTCCTCCCTTGACTTATGACAGCTGGTTTGCTGGAGGTTTTTTAAGAAGAGCCTGGACAGTCTGAAATGGTATATAGGGTCACCTGCTTGAGCAGGGGGCTAGACTAGAAGACCTCCAAGGTCCCTCATTTCGTGGCCCTTCGAAGTTAGAATGGCACTGAAAGAAAGTGACGCATGACTGTTTCTCACACCTTTCCACACTTTCCTCACAGCACCTGGTCATGTAATCCGCACGGTCACGACGTGGTGAAAAACCAGACGCTCGGCAGCTGACTCGTACTTACGACAGTCACAGCATCCCGGAGGTCACGCGATTCCCCTTTGGCGACCTTCTGACCAGCAAAGTCCAATGAGGAAGCCAGATTCGCTTAACGACTGGGTTACTAGCTTGACAGCAGCAATGATTCACTTAACGACGATGGGCAAGAAAGGTCGTCAAACGGGGCCAACAACTGCGGTGATTCCTGTGACAAGCTGCCCTCGGAAGTTGATGGAGCTTCATCATCCCTTGAGACTTTCAAGAAGAGACTGGACTGCCCTTTGTCAGAAATGGTGTAGGGTCTCCTGCATGGGCGGGTGGGGGGGTTGGTCTAGATGACCTCCAAGGTCCCTTCCAACTCTGATTATCTGTTATATAACTGTCTAGAATTGTAGGGACTGACATAAATAATAAATAATGGATTTTCCCTGAACTGGAACATGATGCAGGAGGCGTCTCCTCAGCCCATTTCAACATTGCGATACGTCCTCTCTCACCCGAAGGTTCTACTCTACCTGTGCAGGTGAGTCACCTGTGGCCAGGTAGGGAACAGGCTGCATTCCCGAAGGGAGGCATCAACCTTAAAACGACGAGTCAATTGCTGTAAATTCGACCAGTTCAGCGTACATTTCTGCGACAAGTTGCCTTCGTGCAAAGCTAGGAAGCCAAACCCCCCCCCTCCAAATACTTGGAAAAATAATGCTTAAAAATGCTCTCCTTGGTATTAATAATAACAAGGGGGGGGGAGAGGATGTGACCCAGATGTGCTGGCAGAGGGAGGGGGACTTTCCGTGAAATGGCCAAGTGAAACCACCAGGGGGCGCTGGAAAGGCGCTTGGTTTAAAAGGCAGGGCAGATGTTGGGAGCTTCACTCCCAGTTCTGAACCCGGCCGTGAGCTCTGGAGAAACTTCTGGATTACCAAAGACCCAGAGGACGCCAGAAGAAGAAGAAGGAGGAGGAGGAGAAGGAGAAGAAGAAGAAGAAGAAGAAGAAGAGCCTCCTTTGCCAGCACAGTCTCTCCGCTTTGAAGAACCGAGCCGGGTTTGCTCCACGCTCCTCCTCCAGCACCATCCATCTCTCTCTCTCTCTCTCTCAGTCCAGCTGTGCATCGTTGCATTGTTGAAGCAGGATGGCTAATGGCGGCCTCCAGATGTTGGGCTTTGTCCTGGCTTTCATCGGCTGGATTGGCATCGTGGTCAGCACGGCCATGCCCCAGTGGAAGATCTCCTCCTATGCGGGGGACAATATTGTGACTGCCCAAGCCATCTATGAAGGCCTCTGGATGTCCTGCGTCATGCAGAGCACAGGGCAGATGCAATGCAAGGTGTATGACTCCCTTCTCAAGTTGCAAGGTAAGTGTCTCTCGGGACATCTTTTTATTTCGTTTTTAATTTTTACAACAAATAACAACGAATAAAAACTATCTTTCAATTATACAGAGTGTCATCCAGGTACATATATATTGCGCACATAATAATATTTGTATGCCTTTAAGTTTACAGCCACCTTGTATTCCAGTCAGCGTTAGATATCATGGTGTATCATTATTACACTGTCGTTAAATTTTTAGTTCAATTTCAAACTATTCTTAAAAGCAAATCCCAACGTTCACTAAATTATATCCCTGCTGGAAGTGAGGTTTGTGAAGTTGGATGGACTGCGCGAACGGGGAACGTCGTGAGAACCAAAACATCTTTGTATGAGTGAATTTGCACTTATTTGTTTGTTCGGCCGCTGCAGATGATAGAAACTCTGGACGTATGGTTTGGGAAGCCTGATGCACGGTTCTGCACATTGTGTGAACGTAGAAGGAGCTTTTTGTTTTGCTGTGCGAGATATTATTTTGCATTCAGTGGGCAGGGATCCCAAAACACACATCAGAGAGGTGCTTTCTTGTTATATCTTGTTATATCTGTTATACATGCAAGACGTGGGAAACAAGACATGGTTATAAAGAAAGACACTGTGTGCTTATGAGTTTCTATGAATCTCTAAGGAAAGTCTCAATCATCCAGGACATAGTTGGCCCAAAGCTGTTTTTTTTCCCCAAAAAGCCAAATGGAGTTTCTTAGTTTTTTTCTTTTCTTGTTTTGAAAACATTTCTCTTCGCATCCAAGAAGTTTCTTTAGTTCTTCAGACCGTCTGGGTACAGAACTAAAGAAACTTCTCGTATGAGAAGAGAAACATTTTCAAGGAATAATCCAAGAAACTCCAATTGCTTTTTCAGGGGGCGGCGGAAAAAAGCACCTTTTGGGTTATGAAGTGATTCCCAAGAGTTTGAACTTCTGCCTGACAGCCTCTTTTGCGTTAAGCGGACCTTACTTCAAATCCACGAAGGTGGCAGCAGGCAGGGTTAGCTACAGACGCGGAACCAATCAATATAAATCAATAACTTTTTTTTTAAAAAAAGAAGGCGGCCGGATAGGGTGAGCAGGGAGAAAGGCTTGGATAAACTTTACTCGGAAAGGGAGGTCGTGAACTGGAATTTGAAATTCGGACGCTCGATTTGGAGACTCAAACAAAAAAAACCCAAACTGAACAAGGAAATTCGACCTTTTTTCCCCCGCCCACAAGGGACTAGGTGAGAGTTTGATGCTGCCTGGTTGGTGTTGGATCAAACAGCGCATTTGTGATTCGGTCCTACGTGTTATTTTAATTATTTTAATTTTTAAATACTCTGTGGTGTGATTGTGATGTGGTGTTTGGGGCGCTGTGCTGGAGTAGCTTTCAAATTTCATTGTATTCGTGGAATGCAGTGACAATAAAGATATTCTATTCTATTCTATTCTCCAATATCTATTCTATTCTATTCTATTCTATTCTATTCTATTCTATTCTATTCTCCAATATCTATTCTGTTCTATTCTATTCTATTCTATTCTATTCTGTTCTATTCTAAGAGGGTGAGGAGGAAAGCACAATTGTGATCTTGGCTTATGGTGGGGGCAGCTGATAAGTTGCTCCCCAAAAAGGAACAGAGAAGAATAGTTTTTCGCTCTTGGAGTTCAAATGAGCCCCATCTTGGCAATTCTGAGATGCGTCGAGTGGTGGGTAGGGAATTCTGGGAATCGAAGGTCACACCTTAAAACTATTGTTTTATTTGTGTATTGTCTTTATTATTGTTTTTTTTTTTGAAAATGACTCTTGGAGGCAACACATTAACACACCTTCTTCCTCCTATTTTCCCCATACCAACAACCCTGTGAGGAGGGCTGGGATAAGAAAGAGAGGGGCTGGTCCCAAATCATCCAATCAGCTTTCATGCCTAAGGCGGAACTAGAACTCACAGCCTCCTGGTGATTGGCCCAAAGTCACCCAATTGGCTTTCATGCCTAAGGCAGAACTAGAACTCACAGCCTCCTGGTGATTGGCCCAAAGTCACCCAATTGGCTTTCATGCCTAAGGCAGGACTAGAACTCACAGCCTCCTGGTGATTGGCCCAAAGTCACCCAATTGGCTTTCATGCCTGAATTGGGACTAGAACTCACTGTCACCAATGATTGGCCCAAAGTCATCCAGCCACCTTTCATGCCTAAGGCGGAACTAGAACTCACAGCCTCCTGGTGATTGGCCCAAAGTCACCCAATTGGCTTTCAAGCCTGAATTGGGACTAGAACTCACTGTCACCAATGATTGGCCCAAAGACACCCAGCCACCTTTCATGCCTAAGGCGGAACTAGAACTCACAGCCTCCTGGTGATTGGCCCAAAGACACCCAATTGGCTTTCATGCCTGAATTGGGACGAGAACTCACTGTCACCAATGATTGGCCCAAAGTCATCCAGCCACCTTTCATGCCTAAGGCAGAACTAGAACTCACAGCCTCCTGGTGATTGGCCCAAAGTCACCCAGCTGGCTTTCATGTCTAAGGCAGGATTTGAATCCATGGTCTCTTGTCTACCCGGAGATTCCTGGGAGTTGTAGTTCACACCTCTCTAACCCTGCCAAGTTTGGGAAACATGGGATTAACCAAAACACGGCCTCCCTGAGGAGGGAGAACTTACAAATCCAGCATATTTTGCCTCGTAGACATTGAAAGTTAACGCTGAGATCAGTTCAGTTCTGAGATTTTTTTTTTCACTCTCTTGCTTTAAAGCAGGTTTGTAGGTTTTATATTGCTTGCATTCTTTTTTTTTTCTTCCTCTCCTTCTGATATTTGGAAATAAGCCGTGTGCCATTTTTGGTGCCTTCTCCAAATAGCTTTGTAAAATCTTCCAGAACACCTACCTTTCTGAGTGGGTTAAAAAAGGATAAATAAATCACCAACCTACAGAGCAAATTACAAGGCAGGTGCTCAAAAGCAGACATGAGAGGTGCTATTTAAGTTCCTTATTCCAATGTATTATTATTTTTTTCCCTGTATTATTATTATTTTTTCCGGAGGGACAAAGGATAAATATGGCCTTGGAGAACATTTTATTCATAAATAATCTAAGGAGGCACTGAGTAGATTGACTTAGAAAGGGATTTGCTTTGCCAGGGAGCACAGATATTTAGCAAGGAGGTTGTGACTGAACCAGCAAAAGATCGGATTTCTGTTTGCAGCTGAATTCGATTCCGTGGCTTCCTTGCGGGACTCGACTGGGTTTGTGTGTGCGCAGATGCCCACAAGTCCCATCTTGAGTCGCAGTGGCCAGGAAAGCAGTGGATTCAGCAAAGGGAAAGGGTGGTTCTTACGCTTATCATCAGCTCGGGAAGGGTCCTGGGAGATCATGTAGTCCACCACCACCCCGCCTGCCATACAAACCACGGGTAGGAGGTCCCGGTGGCCCTTGGATTAGCTTCAAGTCAAAACATCGCCTACTCACAATTTGGTCACACCCGCCTTGATGCTTCACTGTTAAAACAAGGAGAGAGCCAAAACAATTGTGTGTCTCAATGCCGGCAACTTTCAGAGGGGTGGACTCGATCTCCCAGAATTCCCTGGGCCAGCCGGGGAATTCTGGGAAGATGGCATCCACCCCTCTGAAAGCTGTCGCGATTGAGAAACTGTAAGTTAGACCCTGCTGTTAGCACCTTGCCTGGAAGTTCGGAAGCCCCAAGTCTTGGAAAGGCGCTCTGCGCATGTTCAGAGGCTCCCTCTTCCCTCCCTTCCTTGCTCCAACACTGAGCTTTAAAACAGTTGAGGATGCCGGACCTCCTTCTCCTGTTCCTGGTTAGGGAAACCCGGACCTCTGAATTCTGCACCCCAAAACTTCCTGAGTGGGCGATGCAGCGAATGCACTCTGCGCATGACCAGAGGCACGGCTGGTGAGAGACTCAGAGAACCAACCACACTTTTGCAGAAAGTCCAGCCAAGTTTTTCTGGGACTCTTGAGCAAGGGGTGGTGTTGCCAGGCTGATTCATATCAGCGGGAGCCTCTTTGGGTTGGGTGTCACCCCAAATTTAGTCTCAGGAAGAACCTGTCCTGCATGGCGGCCCCTCCCTCGTGGTGCAGGCACACCCTGACAGCTCCTGAGATTGGGAACCAGTCTGGATTTGAACCCTTTCCCCGGCGGTGGGACAAGGACACTCTGGAGGTGTCTGGTGGAGTGGAGAACGCCCACCGCCTCTCCCTCTTTCTCCCACCTGCTGAACGTTATTCCAAAGGCATTTTTTAAATTATTTTATTTTTTTACCCTTTTAAAGATATCAACCTGTTAGGTTTTTAATGCTTGAATGCAGGAAGCTGCTCGGAGTTGTTTGCCGTGAGGCAGGCAGGGAATAAATTCAATAACTAACTGACATAATTCTAATAACAATCCACAAATTTATATTGTATTGTAATCTTCTGTTAAATCGATCTGTCAATAGCAATAGCACTTAGATTTTATAGTGCTTTACAGCCCTGTCAAAGCGGTTTACAGAGTCAGCCTCTTGTCCCCCAATAATCTGGGTCCTCATTTTACCCACCTCGGAAGGATGGAAGGCTCTTAGTCCACCTTGAGCTGGGATGGATGGATGGGAGGGAGGGAAGGAAGTAGGGAAGGAAGGAGAGAAGGATGGAAGGAAAGAAGGGAGGAAGGATGGAAGGCTGAGTCCACCTTGAGCCTGGTGGGATTCGAACTGCCAAATTGCAGTAGGAGTAGATTGCAATACTGCACCCGAACCACTGCGCCACCGAGGTCCGATATATTAAGCACTGTAAATATGATTGTTAATATATTATTTCTAGTAAAAGGAGTGATATTAAGAATACAGAGATTGACACAAAAATATCATACTGAAATACCAAATAATCAAGAATGATAATTTAACAAAATATGCATATTAATATCAATTTTATTTATTTTATTTTATTATTTTATTTTATTTTATTTATGAAACTTACACGCCACCAACTTGCTGTAATTGTCGAAGAATCCATTGCTGGACTTTACAAGGTGGAAGTTATTTAAGTTTAATGTTTGGCTCATTTTAAAAAAAAAATCACACAGAATTAATTTTGAGGTCTGTTAAAAATGCCCCCAGTGTTCTCAACCATCCCGATTCTCCCCATAGGAGGAATTTTTATACCCTAAAACACCAGGAACCTCTGGCTCAGCAGATGCCGGACAACCCTTTGAACCTGGTCCCCCAAATAATCCGATTTCCGGGTTTCCTTACTCCCGAACAATCATCGGATCGAAGGTTTTCCCCAACCCATTTATCCGACCGGAGGAGAGGATTTCTCCTTGGCCAACCTGTATGAATCCATCCAGGTGAGCTTCTGGTTTGGGCACAAAACGTGCCCAAACAATCTGCCCAGGTAGGAGGGAAGGAATACGCGGAATATTTTGGCAACCAGGTCAGAAAAGGCGGGTGAGTGGGTAGACTGGATCGCCTTCCATCTACACCGGGAGTCCCTGGGGCAGAATGGGCAGCTCTGGCTCCCTCTCAGAGACCAATCAGGAGCTCCTATGCACTCCATTGCCCCGCCCAGTCTCCGCCCCCTTTTTCACTAGCAGTTCCTTGATCCATCTTCTAGCCCCTCCCAGTCTCCACCCCTTTTTCCAATCGTTCCTTTCTCCATCCTAGGCCCCCACCCAGTCTCCGCCCCTTTTTTCAGGAACAAGAGTTCCTATATCCATCGCATGGCCCCGCCCAGTCCCCGCCCCCTTTTTTTACAGAGCTACTTTACATTTCATGGTCCTGCCCAGTCTCCGCCCCTTTTCCAGGGAGCTCCTCCTTGATCCATCCAATAGCTCCGCCCAGTCTTTATTTCCTTTCCAGGCTGAGGAATTCTGGGAATTGAAGTTCCCCAAGTCTTCAAAGTTGCCAAGATCGGACACCCCGTTGTCCTTCCTAGTCTCCGCCCTTTTATAAGAGGAGGAGCTTTTTTCTAATCTATGGTCCTGCCCCTTTTCCCAAGAGCTCCTTTATCCATCCCATGGCCCCACCCCTTTCTCCATCCAGTCTCCACCCCTTTTTAAGAGAAGGAGCTGACTGGGGAATTCAGGGAGTTGGAAGTCCACAAGTCTTAAAGGTGCCCAGATTGGATTTGCTCTGTGTTGTAAAAGGCTGCCTCTCTTCCTTCACCAGGATAAGTAAAGAACTAGTAGGCCCATTGATGTTACTCCTCCGTCTGGCTTTATATTAATCTGAATCTGGAAACTCAGAAAATGAGTTTAATCAGAACCCCAGCAGGACGTGGGATGGGTTTGAACCTACCCATCAACTGAAGAGTCCTGGAGGACCACATTTGAAGTTGGCATTGCTGCTTGATGGGTTTGGTCTTCCTCTAGTACAGTGTTGTGGTTAGCCGGCAGCAGGCGCGGACGGCTGAGGAGAGCGAGGACTCAGATGAGGGGCCAGGACCATCAAGGAGTGGACTGCTGCCTTCAGAGATTGGGGGGGGGCTGGCAGCAGCGATGAGGAGATCCCCGAGGAGCCTGTGCCAAGTGTGTGTGTGTGTACCAAGGATTGCTCGGAGGAAAGAACAGTTACAACAGCACAGGCGACTCGGGAGTAAGGCTGCAAGGTAATAGCCCCTCCTTCAAGAGGATAAAAGCCAGCTGTGAAACGAACATACTTTGCAGAAGGCAAAGACGTTTTGAAACTCAGCCTCGTGGACATTCCAGTATCCTGAGTTTGTATTTGAAGATTCTTGCATTGCGAATTATTTCCTGTCTGTTACCTTTTGGCAAGTCTCGCACAGTTTGGCGAGGTTTGTGCTTATCACAGCTAATTATTTTGCAAAGCATTACAAGGTTTCTGTTCTCTTGAGATTGTGTTTGATTTGTTGGGAAAAGGGTGTGGGTCATAAACCCTGCAACATGAAGATTTGTGGACTTTCAACTCCCAGAATTCCCTGACACTAATGCATTCCTTTCGATGTGTTTTGCCCCATGGTGGCCTGCTTACTCTCTTTAATCCTTTCTGCTGCAATCCCTCCGCTCTAGGAGAAAAGAAATAGGCCTGGGTGGCTGGGGAAATTCTCGGAGTTGGAACTCCACAAGTCTCCCCAACCTTTTTTGTGCCACGGCCCAGTACCGGCATCACAAAATGATCCGCGGCCCGGTACCGGCATCAGCACGCATGACAAGGCAAGGCGAGACGAGTGACCGGCCAGCCAGCTGTCCCCCGCTTCTCCCCGCCACCTTCAACTCCTCCTTTGTGCCTTTGTCGATGGGCTTCAGGACGGCTTTGGGACGGTCGCTCGGCTCGCCTTGCCTTGGGTGCAGAAGGAATCCTCGCGCCTTAGTTTTGTTTTAAGCCCCCCCTCTTCGATGAAACTAAGGCGCGAGGATTCCTTCAGGACCCAAACGCCGCTTTCCAACCGGAAAAGCTCACCCGGAAGCACTTTCTCGTCAAACAAGATGGCGGCGCCTAGCAAACTGGCGGCCCGGTAGGAAATGTTCCACGGACCAGTACCGGTCTGCGCCCCGGTGGTTGGGTACCCCTGCTCTAGGGGGTCTTTTGGAGGTGGCTAGACATATTCTGGGCTTCTTCGTGGTGTGGTCTGCTTGGGTCAAGGGTTTGCGAGCGCACCCACAAGCAGAGGAATAGCACCGAGTGGAGACTTGTGCCAGGTGTGAATTGCAACTAGATGTCCGTCAGTGCGCCAGCTCCAAATCGCTCCGCCAACGTTTCTCTTCCTTTGCTTCCTGCAAGAGTCTCGTGCTTTCATGCACGCTGTGTGAAGTTAGACATGTCTTGGCTTGCTCCTGGGAAGCAAAAACCTCGTCCCTTCTTCTCCCGCAGTTCCTATCGCTGGAATTGTAGCTCTTGCCAAGGCTCCCCAGCCAGACCTCGGTTGGTTCCAAACCGTCCCCTAGAACCTCTGCTCCATTCCTTCTGCATCACCCCAGAAGTCCACCTCTCTTCTGGGGTCCTTCAAACCCTCTTGGAGATGGAGGCCGCCATGCCGTTGTGGTTCTGGGCCTCTCCTTCCTCCCGTTTGCTCGTGGGAAGCCCCTCAAAGGTCTCTCCTGTTATGAAAGAAGAGCAAGGGAGCGTCACAAACACGGGCGCCCCCTTTTAGGGGTTGGATTGCAAAGCCCATCATCCTGCAGAAAGGCATCGGCGGGGAAGGTCAAAGAAGCCCAGGCTGTGAGGGTTCCATGGAAGGTGGACTTTCAAAGGCATGGTCGCACTCGGAGTTGTTGGGAACTGGACAGGAGATACATTAAAGTCTTCCTCTTGATCATCTTGAGGATTTTATGAGACCTCGCCATTCCAGGGACACCCCAGTTCAGGGGTGGGATTCTACTGGTTCAGCCTGGTTTGGGCGAACTGGTAGTTCTGAGGATCAGCTGTGAACGAACCAGTTCGCTCTGACAACCGGCTGTTGGGCGCACCTGTTTGCCCGGCTGTAATCTGTGTGTCAACCCATAAAACATTCTTAGGCCTGTTTTAGTAGGTGACATAAAAACAGGCAAGAGGAGAAAGGAAGGAAATATCCTGAGCGCTCGGTCATGTGATCACCAGGGGGAGGAGCCAACCGTCAGAAGTTTGGATCCGGGTCGTAAATCTCCGGTCGTAAGTTTGAAGACTCCCTAAGTTTGAGTGGTCATAAGTTCAGGACCACCTGTAGAGTGGGTCGTCTTCGAACTGCGACCGCAATGGAGGGCAACATTTGTGTTGCGCTAAATGAGACATGGCCCCGTTTTATGAGCTTTTTCACCCCAGTTGTTAAGTGAGTAGCCACGGTCGTTAAGTGAATCCAGCTTCCCCGTTGACTTTGTTCATCAGAAGGTCACCAAAAGGGAACCGACTGTTATAACTATGAGTCCGTGGCCAAGCACCCGAGTTTTGATCACGTGAGCCTGGAGAAGCCACAACTGTCAAGGCCTGTTTTAGGAGTTGCCATTTTAAAAAAAATAAAACGGGAGAGGAAGGAAATCTGGAAGTGCAGCGCAGCAGTTTGAAAGCGGAAGTCCATTCCAACTCTTCTCTTTAAAAGATTGTAACTAAACTACCGGTGCTTTTGCCTGCAAATATATTTAATTGGAGAACGAGATGGATGACACCCAGCCCGTGAAGGTGCCCAGTTGGAGAATCTGATATATGACAAACCCAGGTGGGAGGGTCAAAGGGGGCTGTAAATGACGTATGCCACAGTTGGCTTCATACAAGGCAGGGCAAGCGTGTCACCTCTAATGAATCCTTTGCAGTTTTTTGAAGTTTGGCTCGAGAATCATGATTTAATTAGGGCGATTGCTGGAATCCTGACACGGTGCTTTATATCCTAGTTTTCATTTTAAAACAAGTTTGCGTTTCATTATGTTTAACGAAGCCAGAACAGGTAAATGGGCTGAGTTAGGACGGGATCAGGTTCGGATCAGGCAACCAAAACAGGGGTGGGGCTTCTGGGGGTTCGCAGGGGGGGTTGGGGGTGCCCCCTAGCTAAGATTCTGCGCAGTTCAGAGAACCCACAAATCCCACTCTTGGCTGGCTCTGCCCCGCCCACCCCACCCCTTCCCAGGAGTCCCCACCTGGCCCATTTTGAATGCAGGTGAGTGCAGGGTGTGCCCAGAGGCCCAAGGTGAAAAACGGGCCTCCTGCAAGTTCTGGAAGGCCGGAAATGGGCCCGTTTCTGGCTTTCAGAGACCCTCCGGAGGCCGTTTTCACCCTCCCAGAATCTCGAGGAAAGCCTCCGGAGTCCGGGGAGGGAGAAAATGACCCCCCCCGCCTTGGTGCAGGAGGCTGACTAGGCCACGCCCACCATCGGCACGCCCACCCAGCAACCAGGCAGAGAACCCGCTGCTAACCTTTTTGAAGGAAAACCCTTGAACCAAAACCACGAATATACAAATATTACCCTGATTATAGTCAGAGAATCTTGCAAGCGCGACAGAGTTTCCTCCCTCCCCTGCCGGTCCGTTCAGGATTAGGGAGGGTTCCTTTCTCCAATTCCCTTCCTGTTTTGAACTCAGATGTCTTTGATCGAGGCTGTTCTCAAGTCTGTGATTCCTCCTCCGGTCCCCCAAGGTTATTCTCACAGCCCCTGACAAGGTCCACCTAACCTGTTTATAGCCTGATCAGGCAAATTCTTAGCAGAAATATTCACACTGTGCGCTAAACGTAGGTGGGGTAAGTCATGAAACATCTGCAAGGAAAACACCCAAGGTCAGAGAGCACCAAGGACTCCATTGTTGAAATCATCATCATCTTGTTGTTGTTGTTGTTGTTGTTGTTGTTGTTCTTCTTCTTCTTCTTCTTCTTCTTCTTCTTCTTCTTCTTCTTCTTCTTCTTCTTCTTCTTCTTCTTCTTCTTCTTCTTCTTTTTCTTCCTCTTCCTCTTCCTCTTCCTCTTCTCCTCCTTCTCCTCCTCCTCCTCCTCCTTCTTCTTCTCCCTCCTCCTCCTCCCCTCGTCCTCCTGCTCCTCCTCCTGCTCCTCCTCCTGCTCCTGCTTCTCCTGCTTCTCCTGCCTTCCTGCTCCTCTTCTTCTCCTCCTTTCTCCTCCTCTTCTTCCTCCTCCTCCTTCTTCTCCTCCTCCTACTCCTCCTGCTCCTCCTGCTCCTCCTCTTTCTCCTCCTCTTCTTCCTCCTCCTCCTCCTCCTCTTCTTCTCCTCCTCTTCCTCCTGCTCCTCTCCTGCTGCTCCTCCTCTGCTCCTGCTGCTCCTCTCCTCCTCCTCCTCCTCTCTCCTCCTCTTCTCCTCCTCCTCTTCTTCTCTTCTTCTTCTTCTTCTCTTCTTCTTCTTCTTCTTCTTCTTCTTCTTCTTCTCCTCCTCCCTCCTCCTCTTCTTTTCTTCCTCCTTCTCCTTCTCCTCCTCTTCTCCTCCTCCTCCTCTTCTCCTCTCCTCTTCTCCTCCTCTCTTCTCCTCTCCTCCTCCTCCTCCTCCTCCTCCTCCTCCTCCTCCTCCTCTCTCCTCCTCCTCCTCCTCCTCCTCCTCCTCCTCCTCCTCCTCCTCCTCCTCCTCCCCCATGCAAATCCCACTCACTTCTAGCATTGATGGTGTTAACTAGTTGGGTCATGAAACATCTGCAGGAAAACCACCAAGGTCAGAGAGCACCAGGGACCCCATAATCGTTGCCCCCCTCCCCCGCTCATCCTCCTCCCTTCTAACACTGATGATGTTCCCTAGTTGGCTCATGAAACGTCTGCAAGAAAACCACCAAGCTCAGAGGGCACCAAGGACCTCTCCGTTCAACCCTGAGCTAAGATGCCCTTCTACCAGGACCACCTACAAAATAGTGAAGGAAGGAGAGTTTATTATTTCAGCAGCGTAGCACATCCTCCCAATTCAGATAGAACATCTCAAGAGTTGGGGGCCGATGTCCCGAGGCTCTGAGGACTCCTGGATGACTCTAACTGGGAGTTGGATCTTGGGTGATGATGCCCAGCCGGGGGGCTGATCTCCCCCTAACCAATTTGGCTGCTCTTCTCTCCCTCTGGGATGGTACAGAAGAGTCCTGCATCCAGTTTTGGTCACCAAACTATTAAAAAGATGTTGAGACTCTGGAAAGAGTGCAGAGAAGAGCAACCAGGACGATTAGGAGACTGGAGACTAAAACATACGACGGACGGTTGCAGGAACTGGGCCTGGCCAGTCTAGGTAAGAGAAGGACCAGGGGAGACAGGAGAGCATCTTCCAATATTTGAGGGGGCTGCCCCAGAGAATGTGTGCAGAGAAGAGCAACCAGGATGATGAGGGGACAGGAGAGACTAAAACATATGAAGAACAGTTGAAGGAACTGGGCCTGGCTAGTCTGAGGGAAGAGAAGGACCAGGGGAGACTGGAGAGCATCTTCCAATATTGGAGGGGCTGCCCCAGAGAGGAGGAGGAAGGGGGTCAAGCTATTCTCCAAAGCACCCGAAGGCCAGACAAGGAACAATGGATGGAAACTGAACAAGGGAAGATTCAACCTGGAAATAAGGAGAAACTTTTTGACAGTGAGAACAATCCACCCATGGAACAGAAGTTGCCCTCAGAAGTTGTGGGAGCTTCATCCCTGGAGGCTTTCAGGAAGAGACTGGACTGCCCTCAGTCAGAAATGGTGTGGGGTCTCCCGCTTGGGTGGGGGGGTTGGACTAGATGCCCTCCAAGGTCCCTTCCAACTCTGACGATCTGTTCCATCTGTTAACCTGGTGTCTTCCCAAGACTGTTCTGCCTCTTCTTGGCACCCACTGGACTGTGCATTGTTGTTCCCGGAATCCTGTTTTGGAGGAACATGAGGAGGGCGCGGTCTTTGCACATTCCGTTTTGCAATAGCTGCACCCTCTCACCCGGTTCCACAAACAGCCAGCCAGCCAAGGAGAAGAGACAGCTGCCGCTCCGTCAGGAATGCGCCCTCACACGGCTCTTGCAAGGGCGGAGAAGAGGGTGCAGCTGGGAACCGTCCCGTGGGACCAGCTACCCCCTTCCGAAATAGCTCGAGAAGCATCGGAGGGGCTACCTAGACAAATAACCAACGGTCAGAAGAGAATGTGCCAAAAGCAACTTTCATTTCCCGGATTCCAGCAGCCCCTCCGTGCAACCCCAGGGGTGGGAGGCCGGGAGGCCCCCCCGAAAGGAAGATTGTGTGTTTTGGGATAGTTTTCCTGATTGAAGTTTCTTTTCTTCCCAACCTTTATGAATATCCCCACCTGGACATCTGGTTCCTCTTAGATGCGCGGAGGAGGGTGGGGGGCGAGGGGTTTGGCTTTGTGGGGAAGGACCAAAAAGTCAAGGATTGGAATATTATGAATAGCTATTTGAAATATACAACTAGCTAAATATTGCAAATAGGACGATTGGTATAGAACGTACAACAAAAGAAAGGATGTTAAGAATACAGAGACTGATACAAAACAGTATATGGGAATATCGAATAATCACAATCGACAATATGTATTAGTATCAAATCATGTAAGAAAGCTAATAACATAGCATAGCATAGAATTCTTTATTAGCCAAGTGTGGCTGGACACACAAGGATTTTGTCTTGGTGCAAATGCTCTCAGCGTCCATAAAAGAAAAGAGACATTCATCAGGAGTCAAGAATCATCAGGTCCAACACTTAATGATAGTCATAGGGTACAATAAACAATCAAATCATACTAGGAAACAGTCAAATAGGATATTGGAATATAGAATAGAATAGAATAGAATAGAATAGAATAGAATAGAATAGAATAGAATTGAATTGAATTGAATAGAATAGAATTCTTTATTAGCCAAGTGTGATTGGACACACAAGGAATTTATCTTGGTGCAAATGCTCTCAGTGTACATAAAAGAAACTATACATTCATCAGGAGTCAAGAATCATAATGTACAATACTTAATGATAGTCAGAGGGTACAATAAGCCATCAAATCATACTAGGAAACAGTCAAATAGGATAGTGGAATAAAGAATAGAATAGAATAATGAAGGGAATGGAAATGGAATGGAATGGAATGGAATGGAATAGAATAGAATAGAATATAGAATAGGATAGAACAGAATATAGAATAGAAATAGAAATAGGAATAGAAATAGAAATAGAATAGAATAGAATAGAATAGAATAGAATAGAATAGAATAGAATAGAATAGAATAGAATAGAATTCTTTACTGGCCAAGTGTGATTGGACACACAAGGAATTTGACTTGGTGCAAATGCTCTCAGTGTGCATAATATCAAGGTGAAACTATTGTCATGTTTGTTCTAAAATGCAAAATAACCAGGAACCATACTGCTCATGAAATGATGTGTATTATATAATTTGCGGAACATTGCAAATATGACTATTAATATAGAATTTAGGGGAAAAAAAGTGATGTTAAGAAGGTAGAGATCAATATAAGAATAGTACATGAGAGATTATTGAATAATTCAGACTGATAATACGCACTGATATCAAAGGATGTAAGAAAGTTAACAATGTCAATGGGAAATTATGGTCATGTTTGTTTTAAAATGTGAAACACCCTGGAACCACACCGTTCAGAAATGGTCAGAAATGGTGTAGGGTCTCCTGCTTGGGCAGGGGTTGGACTAGATGACCTACAAGGTCCCTTCCGATTCTGATTCTCTGTTATCTGTTCACACAATGATGTGTTTATGGAAACACAACAAAATAAAAAATGTATTTTAAAAAAAGAAAGCACGCATCACTGGAAGCATTGGATGCAGAGGTGGGTATTCAGCCGGTTCTGACCCGTTCTGGAGAACTGGTAGCAGAAATTTTGAGTAATTTGGAGAACTGGCCAATCCCACCTCTGACTGGGCCCGCCAACCCCATCTATTCTCTGCCACACAGTGAGTCCCAGCTGATTGGCTGGGTCTCCTTGGGTTGCCCTGCCCAGGAAAATGGAGCTGGAAAGCAGGTTAGTGGGGTGGGGAGGGAAGGGGGATTTGGCAGTATATCCTTCCCCTGCCACGCCCACCCAAGGTCAGAGAGCACCAAGGACTCCATTGTTGAAATAATCATCTTCTTCTTCTTCTTCTTCTTCTTCTTCTTCTTCTTCTTCTTCTTCTTCTTCTTCTTCTTCTTCTTCTTCTTCTTCTTCTTCTTCTTCTTCTTCCTCCTCCTCCTCCTCCTCTTCTTCTTCTTCTTCTTCTTCTTCCTCCTCCTCCTCTTCCTCTTCCTCCTCCTCTTCCTTTTCCTCTTCTCCTCCTCCTTCTCCTCCTCCTCCTCCTCTTCCTCTTCCTCTTCTTCCTCTTCTTCTAATTTTACCCCTTTTGGAAAACTGCTATCCTGTCACTCCTAGTTTTCTCCTTCATTAGACTAGACATACATACCCCAATCCTGCAACCTATCTGCCTAGGTGGGATTTGCACATCTGGAGCCTCTGCCCAGCCAGGTTCAGGGCCTGCAGCCGGTGTGGCCCTTGGGGGAAAAGAAGCCGGGGGGGGGGGGTCTCCCATGGGACCCCTTGCTGCTCCTGCTGGGTACAGGGGCGGCGCAGGAAACCAAGCAAGGGAATCCAGAACTTCCCAGCCAGCCAAATTAGGTCTCTGTGAGAAGAAGCTGTAGGCCTTTTTGGCCTCTCGACAGGTTTTTTCGAGACAATTACCGCCTTTTTCGCACCATAATTGAGTTCATTTCCTGTGTATTTTTTAAAAAATTAGCTGTAGTCCTTTTTTTAAAAACAGTTTGTATTGCATTTTTTATGCTTTACACATCTCAATCAGCTTTGACAGTACTGAGCCACCTTTGTTACAAATACACATTTCCATACATTTCTAATGACTCAGATACATTTCAGTGCCTTCTTCTCATCTCTACAATTCTTATTCCCATTGTCCACCCACTCACACCAATTTTCCCGTACTGCATAATACCCCGAACCTTCTTTGCCTTTTAACTCTAGGGTGAGTTTATCCACTTTTGCGCATTCTAAAATCTTTTGAAGTACTAGACCTTCAAAGGGTATGCTGTCCTTTTTACTGCTAATACTATTAATATTATTACTATTAATCTTCTCATCACTCCTGATCACCCATCCCCTCCCACTTGTGACTGTATGATTGTAACTTTGTCGCTTGTATCCTTATGATTTATATTGACTGTTTCCTAGTATGATTTGATTGCTTCTTGTACCCTGTGACTATTATTAGTAAGTGTTGGACCTGATGATTCTGGACTCTTGACAAATGAATCTTTTCTTTTATGGACACTGAGAGCATTTGCACCAAGACAAATTCCTTGGGTGTCCAATCACACTTGGCCAATAAAGAATTCTATTCTATTCTATTCTATTCTATTCTATTCTATTCTATTCTATTCTATTCCTATTCCTATTTCTATTTCTATTTCTATTTCTATTCTATATTCTGTTCTATCCTATTCTATTCTATTCTATTCTATTCTATTCCATTCCATTCCATTCCATTCCATTCCATTCCATTTCCATTCCCTTCATTATTCTATTCTATTCTTTATTCCATATCCTATTTGACTGTTTCCTAGTATGATTTGATGGCTTATTGTACCCTCTGACTATCATTAAGTGTTGTACCTGATGATTCTGGACTCTTGACGAATGAATTTTTTCTTTTATGGACACTGAGAGCATTTGCACCAAAGACAAATTCCTTGGGTGTCCAATCACACTTGGCCAATAAAGAATTCTATTCTGTCCTATTTTTTCAGCATTGTGCGAGTGCGATTCTCACTGCTGTAGTTATATGCAAAATCATATATTTTATCTTTTTATTATATTTCCCCTTAATTTTCCCTACTTCCAGCTTCAGTTCTATTTGACAGTTTGTTACTGCATACGACCATTTTTGTATTTTAATCCAATATTTTTTTACTTCGGGGCATAGCCACCATGAGTGAAAGAAGGTACCTTCTTCTCCCGGTTTGCATTTCCACCAGCTCAGATTTAGGTTCATTTTTGCCAACCTTGTTGAGGACCAAATGGCAATGATGAAACATCTTATATTGATTTTCCTTATATGCAGCGGAGAGCTGTACTCCTTTGGGTGGGGAGGAAAAAAAATGAGTTTAAACAGACATCCAACTTCGTGTCTAAGATAATCTTCCCTCTAAACAATGCCAGTTGTAAAGTCACTAGGGGAATTAATTCGTTAACTAACTTAACCATGGCGGCAATTCACTTAACAACCGTTACAAGCAGAGTCATTAAAAGCACCAAATTCACTTAACAGCTGTTTCGCTTAGAGACAGAAATTTGGAGTTCAGTTGTGGTCATAAGGCAAGGTTTATCTGTGCTCCTTTTTCCTCCTCTTCCCTGGTGAACTGGGGTGTGTGTGAGAGAGAGAAGGCCTGACCCCAAAGTCATTTAGCTAACTTTTGTGCCTCAGGTATGACTAGAACTTGGCATCTCCTAGTTTCTAGCCAGGTGCTTTAACCACTAGATCAAACCATCCATGCAAATACTGCATTGGTTTATTGGGAAGGTGTTCAATATCATGTCTTTCCCCTTTAAGGCAGGGGTGGGGAATGGTAGACCCTTTGTGACTTGTGGACTTCAACTCCCAGAATTCCTGAGCTGGCATGGCTGCCTCAGGAATTCTGGGAGTTGAAGTCCACAAGTCATGAAAGGACCACAGTTCCCCATGTTGGCTCAGGAATTCTGGGAGTTGAAGTCCACAAGTCATCAAAGGACCATAGTTCCCCATGTTGGCTCAGGAATTCTGGGACTTGAAGTCCACAAGTCATGAAAGGACCATAGTTCCCCATGTTGGCTCAGGAATTCTGGGACTTGAACTCCACAAGTCATGAAAGGACCATAGTTCCCCATGTTGGCTCAGGAATTCTGGGACTTGAAGTCCACAAGTCATGAAAGGACCATAGTTCCCCATGTTGGCTCAGGAATTCTGGGAGTTGAAGTCCACAGGTCATGAAAGGACCATAGTTCCCCATGTTGGCTCAGGAATTCTGGGAGTTGAAGTCCACAGGTCATGAAAGGACCATAGTTCCCCATGTTGGCTCAGGAATTCTGGGAGTTGAAGTCCACAAGTCATGAAAGGACCACAGTTCCCCATGTTGGCTCAGGAATTCTGGGACTTGAAGTCCACAAGTCATGAAAGGACCATAGTTCCCCATGTTGGCTCAGGAATTCTGGGACTTGAAGTCCACAAGTCATGAAAGGACCATAGTTCCCCATGTTGGCTCAGGAATTCTGGGAGTTGAAGTCCCCAAGTCATACAGGGACCATTGTTGCCCACCTCTGTTTTAAGGGAAGGTGGCAGGTTTGAAAGGATGGAACTGGGCGGTGGGTCCTCTTCCTCTGGATCAGGAGAAAGTGACCGAGTGGGGCTGCCCACCCAGTTAGGACCCTTCCAATGCAAGGCCCAGTGGTCTTGCATCCCCGTGACTCTGGAGTCTTCAAGACGATCTTCTGCAGCTGAGATCTATAATGTTGGCTTAGCTGCTGCTCCATGGACCACTTGGAGAACATGGTTGGTAGCATTTGCTCAGGAGGGGTGGGAGGTTGCCCAGCAAAGGACATTTTCTGCTCATCCCACTTACCAGAGGGATGTCCTCTGTCCTTCTGAAGCCTCCATCACCACCCCCGTAATTCCTTCTCTTTCTCTATCACCTTCTCCTTCTCCTCCACCGGTTCTCCTTCTCCTTCTCTTCTCCTTCTCCACTCGCATTTCTCCTTCTCTTTCCTCTACCAAATCTACTCCTCCTAGTTCTCCTCCTCTACCAGTTCTCCTTCTCTTTCTCCTCCATCAGTTCTCATTCTGCTCCACTAATTCTCCTTCTCTTCTCCTTCCCATTCACCAGTTCCCCTTATCCTTTTCCTCTACCAATTCTCCTCCTCCTCCTCCACCAGTTCTCCTTCTCTTTCTCCTCTTTCTCCCCCAGCAATTCTCCTTCTTCTTTTCCTCCACCAGTTGTTCTCCTTTTCCTCCTCCTCCTCCTCTCCACCAACCCTCCTTGTCCTTCTTCTTCTCCTTGTCCTTCTCCTCCTCCACCAGTTTTCCTTTCTCCTTCTCCTTCTTCCTTTCAAGAATTTTAAAGTGTGCAGCAGCAGCCCAAAAAGCCAGTGCGATTCTAAATTGCATTAACAGACAGAGGGATACAATCCAGATCAAGGGAGGTACTAATACCATTCTATAAAGCCTTAGTAAGGCCACACCTAGAGTCCTGCATCCAGTTATGATTACCACACTATCAAAAAGAGATTGAGACTCTGGAAAAAGTGCAGAGAAGAGCAACCAGGAGGATGAGGGGACTGGAGGCTCAAACATACGATGGACGGTTGCAGGAACTGGGCCTGGCTAGTCTAGGGAAGAGAAGGACCAGGGGAGACAGGAGAGCATCTTCCAATATTTGAGGGAGGGGGGTTGGACTAGATGATCTACAAGGTCCCTTCCAACTCTGTTAATCTGACTTTAATCTGATTTTAATGAACAAAAGGACCAGGGGAGACAGGAGAGCATCTTCCAATACTTGAGGGGCTGCCCCAGAGAGGAGGAGGAAGGGGTCAAGCTATTCTCCAAAGCCCCCGAAGACCAGACAAGGAATAATCAATGGAAACTGAACATGGAGAGATTCAACCTGGAAATAAGGAGAAACTTTCTGACAGGGAGAACAATCCACCCATGGAAGAGAAGTTGTGGGAGCTTCATCCCTGGAGGCACTTCAGGAAGAAAAGCCAAGTCTTCCAAAGAACAGGACTAAGACTAGGGATGTCTTTCGAAGGGTCTGCTGGAGGAAGATGGCTCCTTCTGCCCCGGAGTATCTAATCGTTCACGAGGGTAGGAATTTCTTCCCCTCCACAACCAGAAATGAGCAACAGCTTTTGAGAAGAACGTCCTTGGGGGGAAAACCATGAAGAGGTGATGAAGTATTTGAGTCAGAATTCCATTCCGAAGAGGACATCTATGGTGGTTTATAACATTTGTTTTTTTTTCCCTCTGTCTTCTGAGAACTTCGGGGAGGATGGAGTTTGCACAAATACTGCTTCCCACCGGGAACACGAAGGGTTTTCTGCCCTTCTTTGATCCCGGCTCTGAATTGAATTGAAAGCCAACACCCTGAACAACAAGGAGGTTGTTGACAGGACGAATCCAATGCTGAGATCTAAGGCAGCTTCTGAAGCCCCCTGGAAAAAACTCCACTCTACGGGAGTGAAGGAGTCTTGCTCCCTGTGGAGGAAGGGTGTGTCTCCACTGCGTCCAGGAATTCATCACTTGTTCTACTTTCCTTTTTTTAAGCCGCTGCTTGCCTCTTGCCCCAAATCTCCCCCGGCCTGGTGGCCTCCCCATGGATGAACCTTGCACCTTCAAAATCAGGGCGCAAGAACAAGGATTCCTCATCTTCAAACAGGGGTCTTCAAACTTGGCAGCTTGAAGACTTGTGGGCCTCAACTCCCAGAATTCCTCCTCCTACAGTCATGTTAGCTTCAGGAATTCTGGGAAGTTGAAGTCCACAGGTCTTCAAGCTGCCAAGTTTGAAGACCCTTGTCCTAGACCATTTCGGTTGTCCAGCCTCTTCTGAAAAGCCTCCAGTGACGGAGCAGCCACAACTTCTGGAAGCAAGTTTTATTCCACTGGTTGATTGTCCTCACTGTTAGGAAGTTTCTCCTAAATTCCAGGTTGCTTCTCTTCTGGATTAATTTCCTATCCGTTGCTTCTTCTCCTGCCTTCTGGGGCTTTGGAGAATAGCTTGACCCCTTCCTCTTCTTTGGGGCAGCCCCTCAAATACTGGAAGACTGCTATCATGTCACCCCTGGTCCTTCTCGTCATTAGATTAGACCTATCCAATTCCTATAGGGACGTCGTGGCTCAGGGGCTAAGACGCTGAGCTTGTCAATCAGAAACGTCGGCAGTTCAGCGGTTCAAATCCCCAGTGCCACATAACGGAGATCCCGTTCCTTGTCCCACTTTCTGCTAACCCAGCAGTTGGAAAGCATGTTAAAAAAAAGTAGAAAAATAGGGATCCCTTTGGTGGGAAGGAACCGGCGTTCCTTCTGCCTTCAAAGGCGTTTCGTCATGCCAGCCACATGACCACGGAGATGTCTTCGGACAGCACTGGCTCTTCTTTGGCTTTGTAGCAGAGATGAGCACTGCTCCGTCGAGTTGGGAATGACCAGCCTGCGTGAACGAAGGGAACCTTTTACCTTTTACCTTATCCAGTTCCTGCAGCTCTTCTTCAGAGGACCTCCAAGTCCTGTTATTCTCTTCATCCTCTTGGTTGCTCTACTCTGCGCTCTTTCCAGAGTCTCTACATCTTTTTTTTATAACATGGGGACCCAAACCGGATGCAGGATTCTAAGTGTGGTCTTACCAAGGCCTTACAAAGCAGTACTAACACGTCACCTGATCCTGATTCTATCCTTCTGTAGGATGGGAGATGACAGCTAAGTGAGTTGAACCTTATTTTATGACCTTTCTTTTCACAGTTGTTTGGTAAAGCAGATGGTCATTGAGCAAATCCGATTCCTCCGTTGACTTTTGCTTCCTGAGCCAACATGAGGAACGATGGCCCTTTGGATGACTTGTGGACTTCAAGTCCCAGAATTCCTGAGCCAACATGGGGAATGATGGACCTTTCATGACTTGTGGACTTCAAGTCCCAGAATTCCTGAGCCAACATGAGGAACGATGGTCCTTTGATGACTTGTGGACTTCAACTCCCAGAATTCCTGAGCCAACATGGGAACGATGGCCCTTTCATGACTTGTGGACTTCAAGTCCCAGATTTCCTGAGCCAACATGGGGAACGATGGTCCTTTCATGACTTGTGGACTTCAAGTCCCAGAATTCCTGAGCCAACATGGGGAACGATGGCCCTTTCATGACTTGTGGACTTCAAGTCCCAGATTTCCTGAGCCAACATGGGGAACGATGGTCCTTTCATGACTTGTGGACTTCAAGTCCCAGAATTCCTGAGCCAACATGGGGAACGATGGACCTTTCCTGACTTGTGGACTTCAAGTCCCAGAATTCCTGACGCAACATGGGGGACGATGGTCCTTTGATGACTTGTGGACTTCAAGTCCCAGAATTCCTGACACAACATGGGGGACGATGGACCTTTCATGACTTGTGGACTTCAACTCTCAGAATTCCTGAGCCAACATGGGGCACGATGGCCCTTTGGATGACTTGTGGACTTCAAGTCCCAGAATTCCTGAGCCAACATGGGGAATGATGGACCTTTCATGACTTGTGGACTTCAAGTCCCAGAATTCCTGAGCCAACATGAGGAGCGATGGTCCTTTGATGACTTGTGGACTTCAACTCCCAGAATTCCTGAGCCAACATGGGGAGCGATGGCCCTTTCATGACTTGTGGACTTCAAGTCCCAGATTTCCTGAGCCAACATGGGGAGCGATGGTCCTTTCATGACTTGTGGACTTCAAGTCCCAGAATTCCTGAGCCAACATGGGGACGATGGCCCTTTCATGACTTGTGGACTTCAAGTCCCAGATTTCCTGAGCCAACATGGGGAACGATGGCCCTTTCATGACTTGTGGACTTCAAGTCCCAGATTTCCTGAGCCAACATGGGGCACGATGGCCCTTTGGATGACTTGTGGACTTCAAGTCCCAGATTTCCTGAGCCAACATGGGGAGCGATGGTCCTTTCATGACTTGTGGACTTCAAGTCCCAGATTTCCTGAGCCAACATGGGAACGATGGTCCTTTCATGACTTGTGGACTTCAAGTCCCAGAATTCCTGAGCCAACATGGGGAACGATGGACCTTTCCTGACTTGTGGACTTCAAGTCCCAGAATTCCTGACGCAACATGGGGACGATGGTCCTTGATGACTTGTGGACTTCAAGTCCCAGAATTCCTGACACAACATGGGGAGCAATGGACCTTTCATGACTTGTGGACTTCAAGTCCCAGAATTCCTGAGCCAACATGGGGAACGATGGCCCTTTCATGACTTGTGGACTTCAAGTCCCAGATTTCCTGAGCCAACATGGGAACGATGGTCCTTTCATGACTTGTGACTTCAAGTCCCAGAATTCCTGAGCCAACATGGGAACGATGGACCTTTCCTGACTTGTGGACTTCAAGTCCCAGAATTCCTGAGCGAACATGGGGGACGATGGTCCTTTGATGACTTGTGGACTTCAAGTCCCAGAATTCCTGACACAACATGGGGACGATGGACCTTTCATGACTTGTGGACTTCAACTCTCAGAATTCCTGAGCCAACATGGGGCACGATGGCCCTTTGGATGACTTGTGGACTTCAAGTCCCAGAATTCCTGAGCCAACATGGGGAATGATGGACCTTTCATGACTTGTGGACTTCAAGTCCCAGAATTCCTGAGCCAACATGAGGAACGATGGTCCTTTGATGACTTGTGGACTTCAACTCCCAGAATTCCTGAGCCAACATGGGGAAGCGATGGCCCTTTCATGACTTGTGGACTTCAAGTCCCAGATTTCCTGAGCCAACATGGGGAACGATGGTCCTTTCATGACTTGTGGACTTCAAGTCCCAGAATTCCTGAGCCAACATGGGGAACGATGGCCCTTTCATGACTTGTGGACTTCAAGTCCCAGAATTCCTGAGCCAACATGGGGAACGATGGCCCTTTGGATGACTTGTGGACTTCAAGTCCCAGATTTCCTGAGCCAACATGGGGCACGATGGCCCTTTGGATGACTTGTGGACTTCAAGTCCCAGATTTCCTGAGCCAACATGGGGAACGATGGTCCTTTCTGACTTGTGGACTTCAAGTCCCAGATTTCCTGAGCCAACATGGGGAACGATGGTCCTTTCATGACTTGTGGACTTCAAGTCCCAGAATTCCTGAGCCAACATGGGGAGCGATGGACCTTTCCTGACTTGTGGACTTCAAGTCCCAGAATTCCTGACGCAACATGGGGGACGATGGTCCTTTGATGACTTGTGGACTTCAAGTCCCAGAATTCCTGACACAACATGGGGAGCAATGGACCTTTCATGACTTGTGGACTTCAACTCTCAGAATTCCTGAGCCAACATGGGGCACGATGGCCCTTTGGATGACTTGTGGACTTCAAGTCCCAGAATTCCTGAGCCAACATGGGGAACGATGTTCCCATCTCTGGGTTAGAGCTATGTGAGAGGTTGAAACTAGGTGTGGACTTTTTTTTCCTCCAGAGGAGAAATTTGGGGTGTGAACAGCACCTCCCTGATCTTCCTGGGTTGGGCTGCATTAAGACTTGAAAGCGAGACCACCGGAGAAGTTGCAAGAGGATGCCAGAAAAAGTCCTTTCCTGCTGTTTCCCACCAGGAAAACTGGAACGGATGAAGCCTGCCTATAAAATAAAGACAAACACGACGTCAACAGTGAAGAAGGGCCAAGCAGCGGGTGCAGAGCTCCTTCGCTTTGCTTCTGAGCTTCAGGTGCCTCTCATTAACATTTTTAATTGGGTTTGTTGTTTGAATGCCTTCTGGGAAGAGCGCGATTAAGACATCCGTTACCAAATATGCAGAAGGTACAGAAAATGATGACTGAGGACTCGCCCAGATCTCAGGCTCTAAAATCTCGTTTAGTGCAGGTGAAAACAAGAGAGGGTTAACCCTTGGCTTGCCTACATACAGACCGTCCTTGACTTACGACCGCAACTGAGCTCAGAGTTTCCACTGCTAAGCCAGTCCCTCGTTCAAGTGAGGTTTGGCTCCGTTTGACGAACTTTCTTGCTCGGTCGTTTAGTTGGTAACGTGGTTCTTTAAGCATATCTGGCTTGCTTGTCAGAAGGTCGCAAAAGGGGATCGCGTAAGCCTGGGACCATCAACTCGTAAAGCATTCCTCTGCCTGTTTTTGAGTTGCCGCACACAAGGGAGGGGGGAATCGGAAGGAGCAGTGTGGCAGATTAAAACCAGAAGTACATTCCACGCTTCTCTTACCAAGATTGTAGCTAGGCTACCGGATCTTCTGCCCGGATTGGAGAACGTGATTGATGACACCCGGCCCGTGAAGGTGCTTCATCGGAGAATCTGATTTAGGACACACCCAGGAGGGAGGGGTGGGGGGAAACAGGGTCACAGGGGACTGTGAATTACGTAGGCCAGAGTTGGTTTTATTTAGGGTAATGCTGGCTTTTGTTGCTCCTAATAAATCTTTTGAAGTTGGGCTCGAGGATCATGATTTAATTAGAGCAATTGCTGGAATCCTGACAGGGACTCACAACCGTTATAACCGCAACCCAGTTGCCAACTGTCTGGATTTGGATCCCGCGACCACGGGGATGCCGCAATGGTTGTTAAGTGGGGGGAAAAACGGTCCTAAGTCACTTTTTCCAGTGCCTGTAACTCTGAATGGTCACTAAATGAGCTATTGTAAAGCAAGGACTGCCTGTACGGAAATCTGCAACGCATTGTGGTCGATTCTGAAGATTGGGGCCCATTGCTGGCTGTGGAAGCGATAACAGGGCGGATGAGTGTGAAGTCTTATATAACTTCTCTCAAAATTCCTCAGGATGGTATCACTGCACCACAATGCCAAGCACAACCCCCCCCGGGGTCTTTTGCATTAAAGCACCTTGGTCAAGCACCGTTGGCTTTTGGGGGGGGCAGCTGCCCCCAAAGCCAACGCAGTCCTAGCCTGCATTAACAGAGGGAAAGAATAAAGATCACGCGAAGTGTTAATGCCAGTTTACAAGGCCTTGGTAAGGCCACACTTGGAATATTCCATCCAGTTTTGGTCACCGCGATATTAAAAAAAAAGAAGATATTGAGATTCTTGAAAGAGTGCAGAGAAAAACAAGAAGGAGGATTAATCTTATCTTTTCTTTTAATGTACACTGAGAGCGTAGGCACCAAGACCAATTCCTTGTGTGTCTAATCATACTTGGCCAATAAAGAATTCATTCATTCATTCATTTATTCATTCATTCATTCGGGAGCATCATCACTTGAGACTTTCAAGAAGAGACTGGACAGCCATTTGTCAGAAATGGTGTAGGGTCTCCCGCTTGGATGGGGGGGTTGGCTAGATGACCTACAAGGTCCCTTCCATCTCTGATTATCCGTTATCTGTTATCTGTTATTCATTCATTAAGGGGACCGGAGGATAAAACATACGAAGAACGGGTGCAGGAATTGGGTTTGTCTAGTCTAGAGAAAAGAAGGACTCGGGGTGACATGATAGCAGCCTTCCAATATTTGAGGGTCTGCCCCAAAGAAGAGGAGGGGGGGTCAAGCTCTTCTCCAAAGCCCCAAAGAAGGTAGGAGAAGAAGCAACGGATGGAAACTAACCAAAGAGAGAAGCAACCTGGAATTAAGGAGGAATTTCCTAATAGTGAGAACAATTAATCAGTAGAACTGCTGTGGCTGCTGGAGGTTTTTAAGACACTGGAGGTTTTTAAGACAGACATTTGTCTGGAATAGTATAGGTTCTCCTCCTTGAGCAGGGGGCTAGACTAGAAGACCTCCAAGGTCCCTTCCAACTCCGTGAACCCGTCTCCATGCTTGCTTAACACGCACCAAAGTTATAAGGACAAAAAAACCCACATTCTCGCTAATAAGCTTTCTCAGCTGAGCAGGTTTTGCTAAAGGAACCGTTGAATTTAGACTCTCAGCAACCATCAGGGAGTCCTAAACCTCTTCCAGGGCTCGATTGGCTGTCCACCCATGATTGTCTCTCCTGCCCAGAGTTGAGGGCCTGTCTCCCTAAGCACATGAAATGTCACCTTGGGGACTCATCTCGCATGGCCCTTTCAAGGTGGAACAAGAGGAGACACAGCCGCCAAGCCCATGTGAGATCAATTGATCTCACCCAAGGGATAATCCTGAAGAATGCAGAGTATTTTGAGGTCCTTGGTGCTCCCTGAGCTTGGTTGCTTTCTTGTAGGTCAAGGGGTCTCCAAACTTGGCCGCTTTAAGACTTGTGGACTTCAACTCCCAGAATTCCTCAGCCAGCCACGCTCCCAAGCCATCCTGGGAGTTGAAGTCCACAAGTCTTAAAGTGGCCAAGTTTGGAGACCCCTGTTGTAGATGTTTCATTACCCAGCTAGGTAACATCATCAGGACTAGAAGAGAGAGGGTTAGTGAAGTGGAAGAAGGAGATAGGAGAGAGGAGGAGGAGGAGGAGGAGGAGGAGGAGGAGGAGGAGGAGGAGGAGGAGGAGGAGGAGGAGGGAGGAGGAGGAGGCAATGACTGTGAGGTCGTTGATATTTTTGTTTCCTTGCAGATATTTCATTACCCAGCTAGGTAACATCATCAGGACTAGAAGAGAGAGGGTTAGTGAAGTGGAAGAAGGGGATAGGAGAGAGGAGAGAGGAGGAGGAGGAGATAGGAGATAGGAGGGAGGAGGAGGGGAGGAGGAGGAGGAGGAGGAGAGAGGAGGAGGAGGAGGAGGAGGAGGAGGAGGAGGAGGAGGCAATGACTGTGAGGTCCTTGGTATTTTTGTTTCCGTGCAGATATTTCATTACCAATTTAGGAAACATCATCGGTGCTAGAAGGGTGTGGAGTTTGCTCTCTGTTTATAGACATTATAACCCCATTCCCTACTTGCATGATGATATCACCTAGTTTGGTAATGAAATGTCTGCAAGAAAACAACCAAGCTCAGAGAGCAACGAGGAATGACGTGAAGAAATAAACTCTTGGGTGGCCTAATATGGTTACCACAATGCATGGAAAGGAACCTGTAGATTATCCCATCCGAGATATGGCCATCATCCCAGGAATCCTTTCCGGAAGGGGATTGAATTTAATGGTTAAAAAAAAGGCAGGCATGGTCCTATCTAAAGATACGCTAGTAGAACATGGTAAAATAAGTTTCTTTCAGCCTGAAACCTGTAGAGATTCTCCGTCATCCAGGACCTGCTGGTCCCAAAAGTGGGTGTTTTTTTAGGAGGCCGCTGGACTTTCTGGTTTTTTTTCTTTTGAAGACATTTCTCCTCTCCTCCAGGAAGCTTCTTCAGCTCTGACTGGATGGTGGGGAAGGGAAGGACTTATCAGGCTGGGATATCAAAAACGGCGTTCCACCTGGTCACGTTGTTGGTCCTTCGGTCCACGTGGATGTAAAACCAAGTTCTTCCTCTCTCTTTCAGGCAGCCTGCAAGCAACCCGGGCCTTGATGGTGTCCAGCATCCTTTTGGGTCTCATTGGATCTTTTGTCGCCATGATTGGCATGAAGTGCATGAAGTGCTTGGAAGACGATGAGGTCAAGAAGTCAAGGATGGCCATTCTTGGAGGTGTCATCTTCCTCATTTCAGGTGAAGAATGCCTTCCTTCTTTAAATCCATGGCTGGGGACCGGGGATCGCCTCGGCCCTCGTGCTAGTTTGTGGTCTTGCAAAGAGACGTCGGTATGGAAGCCACCAGAGATGGGCCAGTAGGTTGGATTCCTGGGAAAGGGGGGGTGATACAAAGTGGAAAATCAACCATCTGTAGGGTCTCGGTGGGGAGAAGATGTCTAGTCTGAGATCAGCCTTCCTGAAGGCCGAGATGGGTGGACCGTGGATGACTTGGAGACGACTGGGGAGTCCCAACCACCTCACCTGAAGTCCAAGTGAGAAGACAACCTGGGGGTAAATCAGATCAATGAATGGTCCGGCCAAGATACAAACAGGGCAAGTCCTGTTTTGCAATGTGAGATGTTGGCCAACTTTCCTCAAAGAAGGTCCCTCCAGTTCTGTAAACAATGGAATAGTGTCTACAGAGCTTTGTGATATTTCTGGACGCTTTGAGGAAGAGGGTGGACAGCCCCTTCTTGGGATGGCTTCACCGATTTCATTACGCCGTGGAGAAGGTTGGATGACATGAGCGTTTCTCAAGGGTTGCCAACTTGGAGATGGGTGGACTCACAATTCCCCAGCCAGGGGGAGTTGGAGTCCACCCATTTTTGTGTTGCCAATCCTGAGACATACTCTATGCTAGGGATCTCCAACCTTGGCAACGTTAAGACTTGTGGACTTCAACTCCCAGAATTCCTCAGCCAGCTGGCTGAGGAATTCTGGGAGTTGAAGTCCACAAGTCTTAACGTTGCCAAGGTTGAAGACCCCTGCTATATATCCCAAACTATAATTCCATTATTCTAGATGTGTTGAACTTCAGTTCTCATATCATGTCCAACACACCTGGAAGGGACTATCTTGACTGAGGAAAACTGGTGTGAATTGGTGTGACAAGCAGCCCTTCCTTCTTGGAAGTTGTTGACTTCACAATACCTCTTACTTCTCGCCTTCCTTCCTACAGGCTTTGCCGCCTTAGTGGCTACCTCGTGGTATGGCAACCTTGTGGCACAGGACTTTTTCAACCCCTACACCCCAGTCAACACCAGGTAAGTCACATCTCAATGAAAACTCTAGACTCCACCGATAGGGTGGGGCAGAAAGATCTCAATGAAATTTAGGTTGACCTTCTGCTGATGGAATAACAGAGTTGGAAGGGACCTTGGGAGGTCTTCAAGTCCGACCCCCCGCTCAAGCTGTTGAGCCTGTTACCATTCTGGATCAATAGCTGTTCCATCCCTTCTTAAAGACCTCCAGGGATGAAGATGAATGAAGACGAATCGGCGTGGTGATTGCCGCTTTAAGACTGAGGGTGGGCCCCACAGGGCTTTACCACTTTAAGAAGCTGTCTATATATAAAGGCGGCCGTGAGAGGGAATATCTCTTTTCTCCTTGTGTTCTGTCTCCATTGTAGAGTAAAGAAGATGGATTTATTGCCAGATATTTGCCTACCACATATAAGTATGTATATAGCAATCCTGTATATGCACCGCTGTTAAAAGACAAAGCCTCTGTGTGCTGTGTTGTTGCTCCTGGGTTGTCCCACAATAGTTATCACACTGCAAACACTCTGATAAGTTGCACCCACAACTTCCGGAGGCAACTTGTCCTCTGATTGACCATCAGGACATTTCTCCTTAATTCCAGGTTGCTTCTTTCCTTGATCAATTTCCATCCATTGCTTCTTGTCCTGTCTTCTGGGGTCTTTGGAAAATAGCTTGACTCCCTCTTCTTTGGGGCAGCCCCTTAAATAAGGGGACATTGCTATCGCCTTTCTCTTCCTTAGACTAGACATACGCCGGTCCTTTAACTTATCGTGAGCAAAACTGGATGCAGTATTCCAGGTGTGGCCTTACTAAGGCTTTGTAAAGAGGTGCTAATACTTCGTGTGATTTTGACTCTACGCCTCTGTTTAAACAACCCAGGATTGCGTTAGCTTTTTGGGCTGTCTCCGTCCATGACTGACTCATATTTCATGGATCATAGTATGACTCCAAGATTCCTCTCACAGTTGTTTATTGGTTTTGAGCCAGGTTTCGCCTAATCTGTATTTATTTGTACCTTTGGTTTTTCCTGCCCAGGTGTAAAACTTTGCTTCGACAAAATTCATTTTGTTGGATGAGACCTGTTCTCGTTCGAGCCCGTCGAGATCTTTTTGGATCCTGAGCTTGTCTTCTGGGGTGTGGGCTAATCCTGCCAGCTTAGTAACATCTGCAAATTTGAGGCGTTCCCCTTCTATTCCCTCCTCCAAGACGGAACCTTGGAGTGTCCCACTGTTTACTTGTCTCTATGTGGATGTAGTACCATTAAGGGCTACTCATTGAGTACCATTTGTCAGCCGGTTACAAATCCATCTGGTGGTGATACTGTCTATCCCTGTTTCCAGTACTGATAAACAGATCAGCAGATGATCAGAGTTGGAAGGGACCTTGTAGGTCATCTAGTCCAACCCCCTGCCCAAGCGGGAGATCATACACCATTTCTGACAGGAGACAGTCCAATCTCTTCTTGAAAGCTTACACTGGTGAAGTTCCTACAACTTCTGAAGGCAACTTCTGTTCCATGGGTTAATAGTCCTCACTGTCAGAAAGTTTCCCCTTATTTCCAGATTGAATCTCTCCTTGTTCACTTTCCATCCATTGTTCCTTGTCTGGCCTTCGGGGGCTTTGGAAAATAGCTTGACCCCCTCCTCCTCTCTGGGGCAGCCCCTCAAATATTGGAAGACTGCTATCCTGTCTCCCCTGGTCCTTTTGTTCATTAAAGTCAGATTAAAATCAGATTAACAGAGTTGGAAGGGACCCTGCAGGTCATCTAGTCCAACCCCCCGCCCTCAAATATTGGGAGGCTGCTCTCCTGCCTCCCCTGGTCCTTCTCTTGCCTCGACTAGCCAGGCCCGGTTCTTGCAACCGTCCATTGTATGTTTTAATCTCCAGTCTCCTCATCCTCCTGGTTGCTCTTCTCTGCACTCTTTCCAGAGTCTCAACGTCTCTTTTTATGGTGTGGTGACCAAAACTGGATGCAGGATTTGAGATGTGGTCTTACTAAGGCTTTTTCTAGCTTACCAAGAAGTAGGTCGTGGTCTACTTTGTCGAATGCCTTACTGAGGTCTGAGTATATTATATCCACAGCGTTTTGCTGGTCTACTAAGTCAGTCACTTTGTCGAAGACTGAAATAAGATTGGTTTGGCATGATCTGTTTTTTAACCAACCTATTCTGGCTTCCCCCCCAAAAAAACCCCCGACTGATTTCTTCTAGTCCCCTGCTCAGGCCACCTGCTCCAATCTGGGCCGCTGCCATTGGCTAGTGAAAGTCTAAAATTAATTTCCAAGAAGGCATGTGCGCAATCTGCTACATGGCGAGGCGCGTTGCTCTCCGGCGCCTTTTTACAACCCAGCCATGTTTCCCCAGACCGTATCTGGGCCCTGGGAAAAGCCCGTGCCAACGAGAGAGCTCATGCAATTCCACCTTCCCTTCGGAATCTCACCTGGCCTCCCGCTTTCATCCTCGCAACCTCAAGGAAGGCAGCCAAGGCGCGCAGGCTGCAACCTGTGGGTCATGTGGTGTGTGGAATTTGGGAACCAGCCAGAGGACGTGAACGAGGGAACAGCCGGTTCTCAAGCAGTGTCGGAATGGCAAGCGGGGATGTTTTAGACCTGCGGGGACAAGCGAGGAGGTCATTGCCGGGAGGAAGATCACGGCTTGGCCACTTTGAGATGGGTGGACTTGATAAGGTTTCCCGGTTGAGCAGGGGCTCGGACTAACAGAATAACAGAATGTAGAATAAAAGAGTTGGAAGGGACCTCGGAGGTCTTCTAGTCCAACCCCCCGCCCAAACAGGAGACCCTACACCATTTCTGACAGAGGGCAGTTTAGTCTCTTCTTGAAAGCCTTCGAGGATGAAGATCCCACAACTTCTGAGGGCAACTTCTGTTCCATGGGTTGATTGTCCTCCCTGTCAGAAAGTTTCTCCTTATTTCCAGGTTGAATCTCTCCTTGTTCAGTTTCCATCCATTATTCCTTGTCTGGCCTTCAATGGTGTTTTGGAGAATAGCTTGACCCCTTCCTCCTCCTCTCTGGGGCAGCCCCTCAACTATTGGAAGATGCTCTCCTGTCTCCCCTGGTCCTTTTGTTCATTAAAATCAGATTAAAGTCTGATTAACAGAGTTGGAAGGGACCTTGTAGATCATCTAGTCCAACCCCCCTCCCTCAAATATTGGAAGATGCTCTCCTGTCTCCCCTGATCCTTTTGTTCATTAAAATCAGATTAAAGTTGGATTAACAGAGTTGGAAGGGACCTTGTAGATCATCTAGTCCAACCCCCCTCCCTCAAATATTGGAAGATGCTCTCCTGTCTCCCCTGGTCCTTTTGTTTATTAAAATCAGATTAAAGTCAGATTAACAGAGTTGGAAGGGACCTTGTAGATCATCTAGTCCAACCCCCCTCCCTCAAATATTGGAAGATGCTCTCCTGTCTCCCCTGGTCCTTCTCTTCCCTCGACTAGCCAGGCCCAGTTCCTGAAATCGATCTTCATATGTTTGAGCCTCCAATCATCCCCTCATCCTCCTGGTTGCTCTTCTCTGCACTTTTTCTAGAGCCTCAACCTCTTTTTTACAGTGTGGTGACCAAAACTGGATGCAGGACTCTAGGTGTGGTCATCATTCATTTCCCCCTTTGAGCCTGGTCTTCCCTGCACCCCCTGGATGTAGAGTCTCCAATGGGACACATCCATAGCCAAGAATCATAAATCAGTCTCTCCAGTAATAATCTTGTGCACCAACAGCTTCAGCTGACTAGCAATTATCTGAAACACTTAAGGAATGCGCTGCTCCCCCGCACTCCCTTTCTGCTTGCAACTCTAAAAGACCAGAGAAATATTTTTGAGTTGACAGTATTCACACTTCATGGGATCTGGATTCTCTCCTGCTGTTAATGCAGCCTAGAAGTGTGTTGTCCTTTTTTTGGTTAGCGGCCAAAGATGGCTGGCTCATATTGTCCATGAGGACTCCAAGAAGACCCCCAGGGTCCCTTCCAATTCGGTTATTCTGTCTATTGAGTGTGTCCCACCAAATAGAGATGATGGATTGTTCCCCCTCATTCTTGGACTGACCCTCTCTTTCCTCCTCAGGTTCGAATTCGGCCAGGCGCTCTTCATCGGCTGGGCGGCCTCCTCCCTGAGCATCTTGGGCGGTGCCTTCCTCTGCTGCGGATGCCCCCGGCAAGAGATCTCCTACCCCCCGACTCGGCCGTACCCCAAGAGTGTCCCTTCCACCGGGAAGGATTACGTATAAAAGGACGGGAAGGGTGACCTGAAAACGCCGGCATCGGACGACCCCGAGGGACGCTGCTTTCCTCCTGCCCTGCGCTGAGCGGCGCAAGCTTGCTTTGGCACATCACCTTTGCCCACTGCCCCATAAGTGAACTGGGCCTCTTTGCATCCCTGCCCCCATCCCTGCTCTCATTTCCTCCGATAGGAAAAGCGAGGAAAGGATTTGTCCTGAAATCGCACACCGCAGGCGTAGGGAACACCACCTCCCCTCAGTGAGAGGGCCGACGAGGTAGCCATTTCCTTTTCGGACCCTTCCGTCTCCCCTTCTTCCTTCTCTTTGAAACCTTACCATAGATTTCTCTCCAAGAGCCAGGAGAGCGGCAGGCATCAAAGCAGACGGAGGGGCCAAACTCCCAGGGAAAAGTCTCCGCGAAGAACTTACAAGGAGTCCCCGGTGTCCGGGCTCCAACAAATCCGGCCCCATTCAAATCCTCAGTCTCTAGCCGCATCTCTCAGAGTCAACAACAATGATCTATTAGAAGTGGCCACGTTGGCGTTAGCTGGGTGCAGCTGACACTAAAATACATCATTCACTTCCCCCTTGACACGTGAGGGAGAACCTATGGCACGCGGAGCCATTTGTGCCAGTACACGAGCCACAGGCAAACTTACCGCACTGCCCGTGTGCATGCCTCATGGCTGGTTTTCCACTAGTTTGAGGCCTTGTTCGGCCTCCCAGTGGTTTGAAAAAGGCCTCTTCAGGCTTTGCAGGCCGAATAATAGGCCCGTTTGGTCAACTTCCTGTAATACCAGAAGTGATGAAACGGGCCTATTATCCAGCCCGCAAATCCTGCAGAGGCTTTTTTCAAGCCCGGTCTGGGAAGCTGAACAAGGCCTCAAACTGGCCAAAAATCAGCCGTGAGGTGCAGTAAAGGTAAGGGGGCGGCGGAGGGAGGGATTGAGCGTGCACACAATTTTTGGCACAGGAGCCCAAAAAGGTTAGCCCCCACTGCCCTTGACCCTAGTCTTTCCCCCCACCCCTGGATGCATATTCTCCAATGGGACACATCCATAGCCAAGAGTCATCAATCATCCTCTCCAGGGATAATCTTGTGTGCCAACAGCTCCGGCTGCCTAGCAATTATCTGGAGCATTTAAGGAATGCACTGCTTTCCCCCCTCTCCCTTCCTGCTGGCAGCTAAAAAGACCGAAGGAGGTTTGTTTGTTTTTTAGTTGACACTCGACTTACGACCACCACTGAGCCCAAAGTGTCTCTTGCTAACCGAGTCAGTGGTTCAGTGAGTTTTGGGGCCTTTCCACCCCTCTTGCTGCAGAAGTGGGCTGTGAAACACACACAGAAATACACACATTCAGATGCACCAGTCCGCTCCAAGCTGCGTTCCTGGTTTTCCTACTACCACAAACCTCACAGTGTGGTTGTGATTAAAGTACTGCAAAGTTGCCAAGACTTACTTGGGAGTAGACCTCGCCAGTCTTAGGGCACCGTTGAGCAAATCTGTGTGGGGTCCAAATGGCTTCTCTTTTTCTTTTCCGACTGAGATGGCTGGTGAATCTTGAACCATTTTGCCATCTCAGTCTGTCGATCATTGGGGGCATCCACACCCCTTGGCTAAATTTTACCAGGGTGGGAGGGAGGGACACACAATTCTGTGAGAAGAACCTGTATAAAGTATTAACTGTTTTCAATAAATGTACCTTTTCATTTTTTAAGAAACTGCGTCTCGGAGTTGCTATTTAATGCGCGAAGAGACAGTTTTCACCAAAAGGAGAACGGTGGTGCAAAATTACTCTTTTTTTTCAGGACATTGTGCAGCACATTGAACAGCACAGGGATTCAAGTTCAATGGGAAACTTTGGGTTTTAAAAGGCTTTGTGTGTTGTGTGAATTCAGGCTGTGTGTTAGAAGGTGGTTTGGGGCAACGGCTCTCAACGTTGGTGGCTTGAACATGGGTAGAATTTAAGTCCCAGATTTCTCCAGCCAGCTTGTTTTACTCCAACTCCCAGAATTCCCAACTAGCATGCTTTAAGATGGGTGGACTTCAACTCCCAGAATTCCCCAACTAGCATGGTTTAAGATAGGTGGACTTCAACTCCCAGAATTCCCAACTAGCATGCTTTAAGATGGGTGGACTTCAACTCCCAGAATTCCCCAACCAGGATCTTTAAGATGGGTGGACTTCAACTCCCAGAATTCCCAACTAGCATGCTTTAAGATGGGTGGACTTCAACTCCCAGAATTCCCCAACCAGGATCTTTAAGATGGGTGGACTCCAACTCCCAGAATTCCCCAACCAGGATCTTTAAGATGGGTGGACTCCAACTCCCAGAATTCCCCAACCAGGATCTTTAAGATGGGTGGACTTCAACTCCCAGAATTCCCCAACCAGGATCTTTAAGATGGATGGACTTCAACTCCCAGAATTCCCAACTAGCATGCTTTAAGATGGGTGGACTTCAACTCCCAGAATTCCCAACTAGCATGCTTTAAGATGGGTGGACTTCAACTCCCAGAATTCCCCAACCAGGATCTTTAAGATGGGTGGACTTTCAACTCCCAGAATTCCCCAACCAGGATCTTTAAGATGGGTGGACTTTCAACTCCCAGAATTCAACCAGGATCTTTAAGATGGGTGGACTTTCAACTCCCAGAATTCCCAACCAGGATCTTTAAGATGGGTGGACTTTCAACTCCCAGAATTCCCAACCAGGATCTTTAAGATGGGTGGACTTTCAACTCCCAGAATTCCCCAACCAGGATCTTTAAGATGGGTGGACTTTCAACTCCCAGAATTCCCCAACCAGGATCTTTAAGATGGGTGGACTTTCAACTCCCAGAATTCCCCAACCAGGATCTTTAAGATGGGTGGACTTTCAACTCCCAGAATTCCCCAACCAGGATCTTTAAGATGGGTGGACTTTCAACTCCCAGAATTCCCCAACCAGGATCTTTAAGATGGGTGGACTTTCAACTCCAGAATTCCCCAACCAGGATCTTTAAGATGGGTGGACTTCAACTCCCAGAATTCCCCAACCAGGATCTTTAAGATGGGTGGACTTTCAACTCCCAGAATTCCCCAACCAGGATCTTTAAGATGGGTGGACTTTCAACTCCCAGAATTCCCCAACCAGGATCTTTAAGATAGATGGATTTCAACTCCCAGAATTCCCAACTAGCATGCTTTAAGATGGGTGGACTTTCAACTCCCAGAATTCCCCCAGCACGGCTAGCTGGGGATTTCTGGGAATTGAAGTCCACCCACCTTAAAGCTTGTCACCTTTGAGAAATCCCGATTTAGGAGGTTAGCATGACCGGAGTCACTCCAGAAACAAAACAAAAAAAAAAAACCCCGATGGAGTTACTCACGGCTCCACTGCGACTTGCACAAACAAGGCAATTGTGTTGCAACGCACACCCGCACTCCTTGAGACAGTCTCCCCAAAACCAATCTTCCCGAGGAGATGAGCAGATTAAGGGGGGTGGGTGGGAAATGCAACCAGACCGGTCCAACCAGTTGGCGAAACAAAGCCAAGCTACCCCGCATTCCTTCCCGGAGACTCATCCGCAAAGGAACCTCCTTGCAATTAAGATGTAAGTGGCTTCCTTCACGGGAGGCCGTCAGGTTCTCCTGCGTTTGTTTGCTCTCGCGGGTCTTGCTCAACGCCTTGGAAGAGGCTCTGCTTTGCAAAATCTCTGTCAGAGGAGAAGGGGTTCGAGTCCTGTCCCCCAGGGAAGGGTGTGTGGGCGCCAACACACATGACTTCACAGGTAGACATGATGCATTGCACACCGGGGTGGTTTCCACCACTTCTCCTGTGTGTTTGAGGCCTTCCGTTCACGACACTCACATGTGGAAGAAAAAAAAACACATCTTAAGGAACCCTCCCTCATCCCCTTTACACAAACACACACACACATGTGCACACTTTCTGGAACCTGCGTGGCCAAAATAACACGCACCTCCTGTTTATAACTCGGCCAGTCAGGAAGTGGCACGTCTGGATTTTCAGGTGTGCCGGCTTTCAAGAGGCAGGGAGGCCTCCGTGTGCGCCCACACACACGCACATACACACGCACACGAGACACGCACACAGGGCACCACCAGTGGAAGTGTGAGGGTACAAAGAGGTTGGATTTTCTCCCGTCTTCCTCTGGAAGAGAAGAGACAAGAAGATCAGGGGACTAGAGGCTAAAACGCACAAAAAACGGTTGCAGGAATTGTGTGGGTTTAATGAACAGAGGATTGGAGGGGGACAGGATAGCGGTGTGCCAATATTTGAGGGGCTGCCCCCCCCCCCAAAAGAGGGAAGGGTCAACTTCTCCTCCAAAGCCCCAGAAGGGCAGGAGAAGAAGCAACAGATGGAAACTCATCAAAGTTGAGAACTTAGAACTAAGAAGAAATTTCGTGACAATTAAAACAATGAACCAGGGGAACAACTCGCCTCTAAAATTGACGGATGCGCCAACAGGCTTTTAAGAAGAGATTGGACAACTGTTTGAAATGGTGCATACATGGTCTCCGGCTTGAGGGGGGGGGGGTGGGGTGGACTAGATGACCACCAAGGTCCCTCCAAGGTCCCTTCCCAACTCTGTCCCGTGTTTCTGGAAGGGTCTCCTGCTCGAGCAGGGGGCTGGACTAGATGACCACCAAGGTCCCTCCAAGGTCCCTTTCCAACTCTGTCCCGTGTTTCTGGAAGGGTCTCCTGCCCGAGCAGGGGGGCTGGACTAGATGACCTCGGAGGTCCCTTCCAATGGTGTTATTCTATTAGGGGTCTCCTGCTTGAGCGGGAGGGGGGGAGGTTGGACTAGATGACCTCCAGGGTGACTTCCAACTGTATTATTTTTGTTCTGTTCTGTTAGGCAGGGTGGGGGTTGGTGGGGGTCTTAAAATATGGGCCTGGCTGGGGATTTAAAGACTCAAGCAGGGTGGGAGGCCTTGAACGAGGGGGAGAATGTCAGTCTTGTTAAACCAGTAGAAGGGGGGGGACATTGTATAAAGGGGGGGGGAATAGGCTCTGTCTGTCGGAAAGGGTGTCCCCCACCCCGGAAAAGGCACCCAAGCAGGATTAAATGGGAGTGTGCGGAGACGCTGGCAAACTAGGTTCATATCCAGGGACCCTGCCCCCCACACCCCCAAAAATGAAATCCAGGACGTTTGTCCAATGCCCCCACCCACCCCAGCATCGCTGGGGAGGGGCTGTGGAATGCTCCCCCTCCCCCACTCTAAGCTCCTCCTTCCTCCTTTCCTGCCAGGTGAGCTGGAAGGGGGAATCCTGGAAGGGGGCAAAATGCAGCCCCCCCCACCCTCACCCTCCCTCGTAGATGGCTGGAAGGTCAGCCCCCCACACACATATACACACACATTCTTGCATTGGATGAAGGTGGTTGGTTTTGGCCAGGCTGGTGTCCCTCCCGGCTGTGAATTTATCTGTCATGTATCATCCATCCTCCATCATCCATCCATCCATCTATCCACCCATCTACCTAGCTTTCTCTATGGGTCCATCCATCTATCTCATTTATGTGTCTGGCTGGCCATCCATCCATCCATTCATTCACCTGGTTACCTAACTACCTTTCCAAACTTATTTGTCCTTCCTTCCTTCCATCCATCTATTTCATTTATGTGTCTGGCTGTCTGTCCATCCATCCATCCACCTAGCTACCTTTCTATATTAATCTGTCTTTTTCTTCCTTCCTTCCTTCCTTCCTTCCTTCCTTCCTTCCTTCCTTCCTTCCTTCCTTCCATCCATCCATCCATCCATCCATCCATCCATCCATCTGTTTCATTTATGTGTCTGGCTGTCCGTCCATCCATCCATCCACCTAGCTACCTTTCTATATTTATCTGTCTTTCCTTCCTTCCTTCCTTCCATCCATCCTTCCTTCCATCCATCCATCCATTTTATTTATGTGTCTGATCACCCAACTACCTTTCTATATTTATCTGTCTTTCCTTCCTTCCTTCCTTCCTTCCTTCCTTCCTTCCTTCCTTCCTTCCTTCCATCCACCCACCTAGCTACCTTTCTATATTTATCTGTCCTTCCTTCCTTCCTTCCTTCCTTCCTTCCTTCCTTCCATCCACCCACCTAGCTAACTTTCTATATTTATCTGTCTTTCCTTCCTTCCTTCCTTCCTTCCTTCCTTCCTTCCTACCTTCCTTCCTTCCTACCTTCCTTCCTTCCATCCTTCCTTCCTCCCTCCCTCCCTCCTTCCATCCACCCACCTAGCTACCTTTCTATATTTATCTCTTCCTTCCTTCCTTCCTTCCTTCCTTCCTTCCTTCCTTCCTTCCTTCCTTCCTTCCATCCACCCACCTAGCTAACTTTCTATATTTATCTGTCTTTCCTTCCTTCCTTCCTTCCTTCCTTCCTTCCTTCCTTCCTTCCTTCCTTCCTTCCTTCCTTCCTTCCTTCCTTCCTTCCTTCCATCCACCCACCTAGCTACCTTTCTATATTTATCTGTCCTTCCTTCCTTCCTTCCTTCCTTCCTTCCCTTCCCAGAGTCCCTCTTCTGACACCGAATCCATTTTGGGTTGAAGTCCACCCACATGAAAGCCTGCTGGCTGGGGGATTCTGGGAGGTGAAGGCCAAACAAGATTGGGAAACCTCATCTTACAGACAATTCCTGATTCTTGGAAACCCTATCTTAGAATGGGTCCAAAAAGACCCTCAAATCCCACTCCCCAGTTTCCCCTGCTGGGAACCGGGTGCCCGAATGGAGCCGCACCTGAGGAAAGGTATCACCTTTGAAGGGTTGATTGTGGGACCATCCGGGGAGGAGCCCTCCTTCCTCCATTCCTTCCACCTTGGACAGGATCTGCCCTGTTCTTGATTAAATTCCTCCTCCTGGACTCCACCCTTCGGGCCCCATTCCAGGAAATATTAATAACCAGGGATCTTTTATTTGTCCTTTTATAAAAAAAAGTAATTATCTCTGCAGCCGGCAGGGACTCGAATTTGTAATATTGTGGGGTTAGGAAACTGCCTGCAACACAAAGGGTGCCCTCTGCATTTCAGATAATGGGTGTGTGGGTGTGAATTTGTGTGCCCAAAGACAGGGGTTGTTTAATCTAGCCGCCTGCTTTAAAATATTTCCAGTCACACTTTGAATGAAGAGCAGGAGCCCGTCGAGGGAGGCTTGCATGTATATAATAAAATAATTTCTGCAAAATTTAATCGGCCAATTTCATTTGCAACCGGGGGAGGGGGGGGGAGGGAGAGCGTGAAGACTCCTCCCTTGTAGTTGCACCTTCATTTGCATAGATTTGCATAGTCTGGTCATTAGAGCATTTGACACTAACTCCTTCCCCTACCTGGGTTTCCCAGCTAACTTTCCTCCTGCAGGCAGAAGGGAGAGGCGGGGAACAGATGTTCGGACAGACGTTGTCAGGGCTAACCCTGGAAAGAGTGTTACGCACTTTGGTGCACCGCGGAAATTGCACAAGAACCGAGTGAAGGCGGGGTGGGGGGTGCGTTGTACGTGCGTGCTTGCCTGTTTGCAGTTTGACTCCCTCTGCAGTGGGCCTCAGGGGTCAAGGGTTAACACCAGGACACAACTGGAAGCACCTGGCCTGGAGGTCTTCCAGTGCGGGGCTCTCCAACCTTGGCAACTTTAAGACTTGTGGACTTCCAACTCCGCAAGTCTTAAAGTTGCCAAGGTTGGAGACCCCTGTTGTAGTCCAAATGTGAATCCTCCAACACTGGAAGTTTTTAAGAAGAGATTGGATAAGCGTTTGTCTGAAATGCTATAGGGTTTCCTGCCTAAGCAGGGGGCTGGACTAGAAGACCTCCAAGGTCCCTTCCAACTGTGTTATTCTGTTCTGTTCTGTTCTATTCTATTCCTATTCTATTCTATTTTATATCTATTCTATTTTATCTTATATTCTATTTTATTTTATCTGTTCTATTCTATTTTATATTCTATTCTATTTTATCTATTCTATACTATTTTCCTTCTATTCTATTCTATATTCTATTCTATTTTATATCTATTCTATCTTATATTCTATTTTATATTCTATTTTATTTTATCTGTTCTATTCTATTTTATATTCTGTTCTATTTTATCTATTCTATACTATTTTCCTTCTATTCTATTCTATATTCTATTCTATTTTATATCTATTCTATCTTATATTCTATTTTATATTCTATTTTATTTTATCTGTTCTATTCTATTTTATATCTATTCTATTTTATATTCTATTTTATATTCTATTCTATTTTATATTCTATTTTATATTCTATTCTATTTTATCTATTCTATTCTATTCTATTTTTCTTCTATTCTATTTTACCTTCTATTCTATTCTATATTCTATTCTATTTTATCTATTCTATTGTATATTCTATTCTATTTTATATTCTATTCTATCTATTCTATTGTATATTCTATTCTACTTTATATCTATTCTATTTTATCTTATATTCTATTTTATTATCTATTCTATTTTATATTCTATTCTATTTTATATTCTATTGTGTTCTGTTCTGTTCTATTCTATTCTTCATTCCAATATCTATTCTAGTGTACATTCTATTCTATTCTATTCTATTCTATTCTATTCTATTCTATTCTATTCTATTCTATTCTATTCCTTCCTGTTACCGTATTCTTTTTTTATGCTTCTTCCACCATCATTTGTGGAGCGCTCTAAAAACTGGGCTCTCAGTGCCCTCTGCAGGCTAAGGAGAATTGGCAAACAGCGTTTTTACAACATAGTGCAGAACAATAGCAGGATATTTATGAAGAAGGACCCTTGCAGATCTTCGGCAGAAATAGCTGCCCAGCCTCTTCTTAAAGACCCCCGATGATGGCGCAGCCACAAGTTCTGGAGGGAAGTCCCAGAAAGTGCTTTTTCCAGAGGCAACTGGGCTATATCCTCTTTTTGCTTTGTTTTTCAGATGTTCCACTTCT
>NC_141993.1:92318076-92375576 GCF_049901715.1 Pseudonaja textilis | reverse complement strand
ATCATAATTTCTTATATACTGACACATCCACAACTTCCGGAGGCAACTTCTGTTCCACTGGTTAAATGTCCTCATGGTTAGGAAGTTTCACCGTAATTCCAGGTTGCTTCTCTCCTGGATTAGTTTCCATCCGTTGCTTCTTGCCTTCTTTGGTGCTTTGGAGAAGAGCTTGACTCCCTCTTCTTCCTTGGGGCAGCCCCTCAAATATTGGAAGATGCTATCACGTCCCCTCAAGTCCTTGTTTTTATTAAGCTAGAGATATCTAGTTCCAGCAACCATTCTTTGTATGTTTTGGAACAGAAGTTGCCTTCAGAAGTTGTGGGAACTTCATCCCTGGAAGCTTTCAAGAAGAGGCTGGGCTGCCCTCTGCCAGGAATAGTGTAGGGTCTCCTGCTTGGCTGCGGGGGTTGGACTGGATGACCTACAAGGTCCCTTCCAACTCTAGTATTCCTTATTCAATGGAATAGAAGCTGCCTTCAGAAGTTGTGGGAGCTTCACCCCTGGAAGCTTTCAAGAAGAGGCTGGGCTGCCCTCTGCCAGGAATGGTGTAGGGTCTCCTGCTTGGCTGGGGGGGGTTGGACTGGATGACCTACAAGGTCCCTTACAACTCTACTAATCTGTAACAATGAACCAGTGGAAACAGCTTGCCAGAAGAAGTTGTGGTGGCTTCATCACTGGAGGTTTTTAAGAAGAGATTGGACAGTCTCCTGTCTGAAATGGTATAGGATCTCCTGCTTTGGGGGACGGGGTGGGTGGGCTGGACTAGAAGACCTCCAAGGTCCCTTCCAGCTCGATTCTGATTCTGATCCTCCTCCTTGGTCTTCTCTGCACTCTTTTCCAGAGCCTCAACATCTTTTGGGCATCACGGCGCTCAAAGCCGGGTGCAAATATTCCAAGTGTGGCCTTAGCAAGTAACAATAAAGTGATATTAACACTTCACGCGATCTGGATTTCCAACCCTCCGTGAAGGCAGCCTTGGTCTGCTTTGGCCGAACAGCTTCAGGGGAGGTTTGGAAACTGCCAAAACAAAAAAAAAACCACCAATATTTCTAGCAGATGTTCCTCCAAACCCACCCTGATGGGAGGAGACCCCTCCGTCTCTTCTACCACCTCCTTCCAACCTACGTTTCAAACAATAGCTTGGAAGAATGATTTTGCTTTTTGGCCTCTCTAGATTCCGCTCCGGAGCAGCACTCAGGGTCTTGGACACCCCCTCCTCTCTCTGCCAAAAAATAAATCACAAAAGCCTTGGACGCATCTGAGAGACATCTGACTCCAGGCCTCCTCAGCCAGCCAGCCTCAGTAACATCTACAATCCATGTTGCACCTCCTTGTCCGTTTCAACCTCCACAATGTTCGACCTGCCAAGGAATTACCTAGAATGGAGTCCAGCTGGCATTTCCCTGTCTTTTCCTCTCTCTCTCTCTCTTTCTCTTTCTGTCTCTCTCTCTCTCTCTTTCTGTCTCTCTCTCTCTTTCTGTCTCTCTCTCTCTCTCTTTCTGTCTCTCTCTCTCTCTCTCTGTCTCTCTCTCTCTCTCTTTCTGTGTCTCTTTCTCTTTCTGTCTCTCTCTCTCTCTCTCTTTCTTTTTCTGTCTCTCTCTCTTTCTCTTTCTGTCACTCTCTCTCTCTCTCACCCCCCCCCCAAACTTGGAGGAACGGAGCAGGAGGATCGTTCTGGCTCCTTCCTCTTCAAAAAGCAAAGCAGGTCTGCTAATAACGATTGAGGATGGGTATACAGGTTAGTCCTCGACTTACGGCTGTTCGTTTAGTGACGGTTTGAAGTTAATAGTCTCTTAATCTGCGTCGTTTACATCTTTTCCCTACGTTTTACCTGTTTGGTAGCTTGTAAGCAGCCCAGGGTCAATTTGTAGTGGAGATGGGGGGCATCTAATAATAATAATAATAATAATAATAATAATAATAATAATAATAATAATAATATAATCTGGTCAGATGCAGAAGGCCACCTTACTGGGATCTGCTTGCATAATCCGCCGATACATCACGCAGTCCTAAACACTTGGGAAGTGTTCGACTAGTGATTTGTGATATGAAGCCCAGCATAGTTATCTCGTTTGCTATGTACACTGTTTTGTTGTGTATAATAATAATAATAATAATAATAATAACAATAACAACAACCACCACCTGCACTAGTTTATGCCAGAGTCTCTGCAGTTCGATTCTCAAGTCCTGATATCTGGTGATATTTTCAGAACCGTAAAGCCTACAAACGTTCTCACAGTTGAGAAAGTCCAGAAATATTTCACAAGAAGAGTTCTCCGCTCCTCTACTCATTGTAGAATACCTTATGCCACCAGACTCGAAATTCTAGACCTAGAAAACCTTGAATTATGCCGTCTTTGGTCTGATCGAAGTATAGTATATAAAATCATACATTGCAATGTCCTACCTCTCAATGAATACTTCAGCTTCAACCATAACAACACAAGAGCAAACAATAGATACAAACTCAAGGTTAACCGCACCAACTTGACTGCAGAAAATACGACTTCAGCAACAGGGCGGTCAATGTCTACCTGACTCTGTGGTTTCTTCCCCAAACCCCAAAAACTTTAACCTTAGACTGTCTACTGTTGACCTCACCCCTTTCCTAAGAGGTCTGTAGGGGGCCGTGCATAAGCGCACCAACATGCCTACCGTCCCTGTCCTATGGTTTCTTTTATTTTTCTTATAAGTATTTATCTCATGTATTCAAAACTATGTTTATTCTTATACCTGTATCTTGTAAGCGATGGACAAATCCAATAAATACTAAAAATACTAAAGTCAAATAAAAGTAAACTTTCTCAATTATTCTTGCCTTCTGCTAGGCCTGGGCGTGCGCAGGCTGGGAGCTGGTTCCAGAAGCTCCTCCGCCTCACTGCTGTCTGAGCCCAAAGGCGGCTGATGACGGCCGGCCTTGCCCTGGCCCCATCTCTGCCTCGGATGCAGAGCCCTCGTCCGAGCCTTCCTCAGCCTCCGGGACTGGCCCGAATTCCTCCCCAACCCTCCTCACTACTGTCCGACTCTGCTGCCAGACCTACCAGCCGCCGGTGGGCCAGAACAACATCTCACTAGAATAGGCCATGGGAGAGGACCACCTGTCCCAGTAGGGCAGTGGGTTGGCGGGCGGGTGGAGGGTCTCCAAAGCTGGCCCCTTTAAGACTTGTGGACCAACTCCCAGAATTCATGCTGGCTGGGGGAATTCTGGGAGTGGAAGTCCACTAGTCTTCAAGCGGCCAAGGTTGGACCCCTCAGTTGTACCGTGAGGTGGGTGTCTCCACCTTGGCTACTTGGAGACTTCAACTCCCAGAATTCCCCCAGCCAGGATGTGCAGAATGAAACGGACGGAATGTTTTGAAACGGGTTGAAACTTTTATATCAGAATATCGATGGAAGTTATTTTATGCGTTCAATCAATATGCTCTTCCCTCTTCCTTTCCAGCCGCTGTGGGCGGCTTACAACCATCCTGGAAACGGGATAAAGAGGCCAGTAAATGAGTGTCTTGGCTCTGAGGAGATTAATTAAATTAATTAATTTGAACATTTGGAGGGGGGGGGGGACCCAGGCAGCTAATTTATTTTGGGGTGGATGCATTTTATTCCTAGTCTAGCTTACAGCCCTGGGGGATCTCCCTGTGGTCTCTCCTCCATCAACTCCCTATCACTAACTGTATGTCAGTCAGTCAGTCAATCAATCAATCAATCAATCAACCAATCAGAACAGAGCTGGAAGGGCCTCTGAGGTCTTCTAGTCCAACCCCCTCCTCAAGCAGGAGACCCCATCCCCTTTCAGACAAAGGGCTGCCCAGTCTCTTCTTAAACACTTCCCGTGGCAGAGCATCCACAGCTTCTTGTGGCAAGCAGTTCCACTGGTTAATTGTTCTGACTTGTTAGGAAGGTTCTCCTTAATTCCAGGTTGCTTCTCTCCTGGAGTTGTTTCCATCCATTTCCTTCCTTCCTTCCTTCCTTCCTTCCTTCCTTCCTTCCTTCCCCATCTCTCCTTCCCTTCCTTCCTTCCTTCCTTCCTTCCTTCCTTCCTTCCTTCCTTCCTTCCTTCCTTCCTTCCCCATCTCTCCTTCCCTTCCTTCCATCCTTTCCTTCCTTCCTTCCTTCCTTCCTTCCTCCCTTGCTTCCTTCCTTCCCCATCTCTCCTTCCCTTCCTTCCTTCGTTCTTTCCCTCCCTCCCTCCTTCCTTCCTTCCCCATCTCTCCTTCCCTCCCTTCCTTCCATCCTTCCTTCCTTCCTTCCTTCCTTCCCCGTCTCTCCTTCCCTCCCTCCCTCCTTCCTTCCTTCCCCATCTCTCCTTCCCTTCCTTCCTTCCTTCCTTCCTTCCTTCCTTCCTTCCTTCCTTCCCCGTCTCTCCTTCCCTCCCTCCCCTTCCTTCCTTCCCCATCTCTCCTTCCCTTCCTTCCTTCCTTCCTTCCTTCCTTCCTTCCTTCCTTCCCTCCCTCTCTCTCCCTTCCTTCCTTCCTTCCCCTCCCTCCCCCCCCTCCTTCCTTCCTTCCTTCCTTCCTTCCTTCCTTCCTTCCTCCCTCCCCCTCCTTCCTTCCTTCATCTCTCCTTTCCTTCCTTCCTTCCTTCCTTCCTCCCTCCCTTCCTTCCTTCCTTCCCTCCCTCCCCTTCCTTCCTTCCTCCCTCCATCCTGCCTGCCTTCCTCCCACTCTCCCCTTCCTTCCTTCCTTCCTTCCTTCCTTCCTTCCTTCCTTCCTTCCTTCCTTCCTTCCTTCCTTCCAGAATCATAGGACTGCAAGGGACCCCAGAGACCTTCTAGTCCGACCCCCTGCTCAAGCAGGAGACCCCCCTGCCATCTCAAACAAGGGGCTGTCCAATCTCCTCCAGTGACGAAGCATCCAGAACTTCGGGTGGCAAGTCGTTCCGCTGGTTCACTGTTCCCACTGTTAATGCACCTCTCCTTCCTTCCCGGTTGCTCCTCTCCCGGCGGAGGGTTTCCACCGGTCGTTTCTTCTTCTTCTCCTCCTGCTTTCCGGGGCTTTGGGAAAGAAGGGGATCCCCCCCCTCGTCTTTGGGGCAGCCCCCCATCCCCCCCCCACCCCACTTGGGGATCCCGAGGGCTGAGCGCGCTCCTTCCTCCCCCGGTCCAGGGGATCTGGACGCGATCCCCTCGCCGGCCGCCAAGCGCCATCCGAGGGCGCAGGCTCCGGATTCCCTCGGGGATCTCCGCGCAGATCCCTGCCCGAGCGGGGCGGCCGGCTGAAGGGGCGGGCCGGGGAGGGAGGAGAGAAGCGACGCGGCCGGGGATCGCCCGACCGCGGGACCGGCAGCTCGTCCACCCGCAGAGCCCAGGCGAGAGACGCGGCGGAGAACCGGAGCGGCGGCGGCGGCGCCTCCTCCTCTTCCTCCCCAGCGGGCAAGGCGGAGCGCCCGGGCAGCGCTTGCGGGAACCTCCGGGGAACCTCGCCCGGCTCCTCGGCCGGCACCTGCCCGGGATGGCGGCGGGGCTCCGGCTGCTGCTGGTGGTGCTGCTGCTGCGGGTGAACTGCGAGCCCGAGCCGCCCTTCGAGGCTCTCTACGCGGCGGGGCTGGAGGCGCACGGCCGGGCGGACTTCGCGGCCGCCGTGCGCGGGTTGGAGCGGGCGCTGAGCGCGGAGCGGCGGCTCCGGGAGAAGCGAGCGGGCTGCGGGCGGCGTTGCCGCCGGGAAGAGCCGCTGGAGGCCGGACGGGACCCGCTGCCCTTGGCCGGCGCCGTCCTCCGCCGCGCCCGGTGCCTCCGCGCCTGCCTGGGGCCCGAGGACGCCGCCGCCGTCGCCGCCCGCGCCGGCCAGGAGGTGCGCGCCGACTTCCAGCGCCGCCTGCCCTACAGTTACCTGCACCGCGCCTACATCCAGGTGAGCGGCGGCCAGTCCCGGCCTGGGGAGCCCGGATTCTCCCTCCCTCCCTCCCTCCGCTGGGGGTCTTCTGGGGCTCGGTGGGCTCGGTCCCCTCCTTCCTTCCCGGGACGGATTTCTTTGGCACCCCCCAAGCAGGTTTCTCTCTTTCTTTGCCTGCCTGGGCAGGGGGTTGGACTAGGTGGCCTCGGAGGTCCCTTCCAATTCTGTTATCCTGTGATTCTGAGCAGGGGATTGGACTAGATGGCCTCTAAATTCCCTTTTGTTATTCTGTGATTCTGGGTAGAGGGTTGGACTAGGTAGCCTCTAGGGTCCCTTCAAACTCTGTTATCATGTGATTCTGAGCAGGGGGTTGGACTAGATAACCTCCAAGGTCCCTTTTGTTATTCTGTGATTCTGGGCAGGGAGTTGGACTAGATGACCTCTAAGGTCCCTTTTGTTATTCTTTGATTCTGAGCAGAGGGTTGGACTAAATGACCTCTAAGGTCCCTTTTGTTATTCTGTGATTCTGGGCAGGAGGTTGGACTAGGTGGCCTCTAAGATCCCTTCCAATTCTGTTATCCTGTGATTCTGAGCCAGGGGTTGGACTAGGTGACCTCGGAGGTCCCTTCCAACTCTGATATCCTGTGATTCTGAGCAGGGGGTTGGACTAGGTGGCCTTTCAGTTCCCTTTTGTTATTCTGTGATTTCGGGCAGGGGGTTGGACTAGATGACCTCCACGGTCCCTTCCATTATTCTGTTATTCCTATTTACAGGTAGTCCTCAATTCACAACAGTTCATTTAGTGACCGAAGTTACAATGGCAGTAAAAAAGCAACTTATGACCATTTCAGCATTCCCATGGTCATTTGATCAGAATTCAGATGCTTGGCCACTGACTCGTACTTACGACGGTTGCAGTGTCCCAGGGTCATGTGATCCCTTTTGCCAACTTCTGATGAGCAAAGTCAATAGGGGAAGCCCGATTTGCTTAACAACCATGTTACTCACTTAACAACTGTGGTGATTCACTTTACAACAGCGGCAAGAAAGGTCGTGTAAATGGGGGCAAAACTCACTTATCCACTGTCTCACTTAGCAACAGAAATGTTTGGTCCCAATTGTGGTTGTAAGTCCAGGACTACCTGTATTTATTTCTTATCTAGGATAGCTATTTCTTTATTTAGCACATTTAATCGTTCATTGATTTAACATATTTATTTATTTAGAATATCTGCTTGCTTACTAATTTAGGATACTTATTTATTTAGCGGATTTGTTTAGCAAATGTTATTCGTTAGGCCCGTTTATCCATTTATTTCTTGTTTAGCCCCTTAATTTGTTTTAGCACGTCGATTCATTTGTGGAGTGCATTGATTTAGCCCATTGTTCTTCGTTTAGGAAATTGGCTTGGCAAATTTACTTTTTTGTTCGTTTAATCTTATTTATGTATTCGTACATTTCTTGATGCATTTATTTAGCTGATTTGTGTGCCGTTCTGCCTGCTTTCCCAAACCGACTTTAAGAGTTTGGCGGGAGAGTCATGGGAACGCAGTGGGGGGAGTGGGCTCAGGTAAGGCAGCCCCAGCCAGGTGGGGCGACTCCAGGGAGAAATCCCCTCCCCAGGCACCTTTGGGGGGGATCCAGCAGGACAAGGCAGCCTGGAGAGCCTGGAGTTGCTGTGCAAGGCTCACCTGGCCTCAGGGTTGCCTTTTGTCTTCCAGGTGACCCCCAGGTTTTGCCCAGGTGCCCTCTTCCCACCCAGGGCTTCTGGCTGCGTTTGGGTCCCTCCGCCCACCTGAGGAGCTGTTCCTCTACCTGCCTTTGGCAACTTTGGGATGCTTATTTCTTCACAGTTACTTCCACGGTTTTTATCCCAGCTTTTATTACTGTATCAATAAGGCAATAAACATATCTTGTACTAGTTCGATACCCGTGCTTCGCTACGAAATTATGTGGTTGGGCTTAGTTTTTGGGGAGGAAAATAAGGAAAACTAAATTGTGCCCCTGGCGATCAGCCTCCGTCGGTATTCATCTGGCTAGCGTCCAGTCAGTGTGTGAGAGAATTGACGGCTGTTTGGAAACGGAAAGGATATTTGCTGTGTGAGCAAGAAGGAGACAGCAAGGAGCCTGGGCGTGGCTTAGCTCAACTGTTCTGTACTGAAGCTGCTTGGTGGTGTGAAACTAAAACGAACACGGAACCTCCTCTCCTCTGCTTGCGTTTTGCATTTGGAAGAGATTTCTTTTCAGGTGAGGAGGGGGAGTAGAACTCCTTGGCATCAGAAAATAATAATAATAATAATAATAATAATAATAATAATAATAATAATAATAATAATAATAATAATAATAATAGGAAATCCTTTCTTACTGAGCCCCTAGAAACCAAGAGGATCATACGTGCCAAATTTCAAGTTTGTAGGCTTGACGGTTCTGGAGATTTTGTGATGATGCGTGAGGGGTATTTCGCTTTATATATATATAAATTCCTCCTATTTCACCCACCACAACAACCCTGTGAGGTGGGTTAGCCTGAGAGGGAGGGAACTGGCCCAAAGTCACCCAATCAGCCTTCATGCCTCAGGCAGGACTAGAACTCCCCATCACCTGGTGATTGGCTCAGAGTCACCCAATCAACTTCCATGCCTCAGGCGGGACTAAAACTCCCCATCACCTGGTGATTGGCTCAGAGTCACCCAATCAGCCTCCATGCCTCGGGAGGGGCTAGAACTCCCCATCACCTGGTGATTGGCTCAGACTCACCCAATCAACTTCCATGCCTCAGGCGGGACTAAAACTCCCCATCACCTGGTGATTGGCTCAGAGTCACCCAATCAGCCTCCATGCCTCAGGTGGGACTAGAACTCCCCATTACCTGGTGATTGGCTCAGAGTCACCCAATCAGCCTCCATGCCTCGGGCGGGACTAGAACTCCCCATCACCTGGTGATTGGCTCAGACTCACCCAACCAGCCTCCATGCCTCAGGTGGGACTAGAACCCCCATCACCTGGTGATTGGCTCAGACTCACCCAATCAACTTCCATGCCTCAGGTGGGACTAAAACTCCCCATCACCTGGTGATTGGCTCAGAGTCACCCAATCAGCCTCCATGCCTCGGGCGGGACTAGAACTCCCCATCACCTGGTGATTGGCTCAGAGTCACCCAATCAGCCTCCATGCCTCGGGCGGGACTAGAACTCCCCATCACCTGGTGATTGGCTCAGAGTCACCCAATCAGCCTCCATGCCTCGGGCGGGACAAGAACTCCCCATCACCTGGTGATTGGCTCAGAGTCACCCAATCAGCCTCCATGCCTCGGGAGGGGCTAGAACTCCCCATCACCTGGTGATTGGCCTCAGACTCACCCAATCAGCCTCCATGCCTCGGGCGGGACTAGAACTCCCCATCACCTGGTGATTGGCTCAGACTCAGCCAATCAGCCTCCATGCCTCGGGCGGGACTAGAACTCCCCATTACCTGGTGATTGGCTCAGAGTCACCCAATCAGCCTCCATGCCTCGGGCGGGACTAGAACTCCCCATCACCTGGTGATTGGCTCAGAGTCACCCAACCAGCCTCCATGCCTCGGGCGGGACTAGAACTCCCCATCACCTGGTGATTGGCTCAGACTCACCCAATCAGCCTCCATGCCTCGGGCGGGACTAGAACTCCCCATCACCTGGTGATTGGCTCAGACTCACCCAACCAGCCTCCATGCCTCGGGCGGGACTAGAACTCCCCATCACCTGGTGATTGGCTCAGAGTCACCCAACCAGCCTCCATGCCTCGGGCGGGACTAGAACTCCCCATCACCTGGTGATTGGCTCAGAGTCACCCAACCAGCCTCCATGCCTCGGGCGGGACTAGAACTCCCCATCACCTGGTGATTGGCTCAGACTCACCCAACCAGCCTCCATGCCTCGGGCGGGACTAGAACTCCCCATCACCTGGTGATTGGCTCAGACTCACCCAACCAGCCTCCATGCCTCGGGCGGGACTAGAACTCCCCATCACCTGGTGATTGGCTCAGACTCACCCAACCAGCCTCCATGCCTCGGGCGGGACTAGAACTCCCCATCACCTGGTGATTGGCTCAGAGTCACCCAACCAGCCTCCATGCCTCGGGCGGGACTAGAACTCCCCATCACCTGGTGATTGGCTCAGACTCACCCAATCAGCCTCCATGCCTCGGGCGGGACTAGAACTCCCCATCACCTGGTGATTGGCTCAGACTCACCCAACCAGCCTCCATGCCTCGGGCGGGACTAGAACTCCCCATCACCTGGTGATTGGCTCAGACTCACCCAACCAGCCTCCATGCCTCGGGCGGGACTAGAACTCCCCATCACCTGGTGATTGGCTCAGACTCACCCAATCAGCCTCCATGCCTCGGGCAGGACTAGAACTCCCCATCACCTGGTGATTGGCTCAGACTCACCCAACCAGCCTCCATGCCTTGGGCGGGACTAGAACTCCCCATCACCTGGTGATTGGCTCAGACTCACCCAATCAGCCTCCATGCCTCGGGCGGGACTAGAACTCCCCATCACCTGGTGATTGGCTCAGACTCACCCAATCAGCCTCCATGCCTCGGGCGGGACTAGAACTCCCCATCACCTGGTGATTGGCTCAGACTCACCCAATCAGCCTCCATGCCTCGGGCGGGACTAGAACTCCCCATCACCTGGTGATTGGCTCAGACTCACCCAATCAGCCTCCATGCCTCGGGCGGGACTAGAACTCCCCATCACCTGGTGACTGACTCAAGGTTACCCAACCGGATTTTCTGCCTGGGGTGGGACTAGAACTCACCGCCTCCTGGTTCCAAGGCTGTCCCTTAACCACTACACCAAACTGACTCTCGGTTCTCTTATCTCCATGTTCCTTTGCCCCTCCTCTGGTTCTTTCCAAACCTCTGAAAAACAGCTTTGTGGAGAAGGAGAAAGAGAAAAGAAAGAAGAAGAAAAAAGAAACGAAAGATATAGTTAAGAAAAGAAAAGAAACAAAATATATGAAGAAGCGACTTCCCACTTTATCACAGTTGTAAACAATTTCGGTACCTTTTCTTCTTCTCTTAATAGCCATAACGAAAGCCCTTAGACTTATAGACCACTTCCTGACGCCTTCCGGCTCTCTCTAAGCAGTTTACAATGTCAGCCTCTTGCCCCCCCACCCCCAAAAAAAAAAAATTCCAGGTCCTCATTTTACCGACCTCGGAAGGACAGAAGGCTGAGTCAATCTTGAGCCGGTCAGGATCGAACTGCTGGCAGCGGACATGCAGAGTCAGCCTGCGATATTGCACCACCGTGGCTTAAAATTACGCAACGTCTGTTCTCTTCTTCCCATATTCATCTCTCCGCTGTAAATAAATCTTTAATTTTTCAATCCTGGGACGAGGAAAAAAATAAATACTCCATTAAAAGTGAACAGATAACATCTCTCTTTTAGCCTTGGTCAAATAAACCGATCTTATATTCCTTCCTTTTTCTTCCAATAATCTTGAGCTTTCATCCCTTCAAATCATGTCCTAAAACTTGATTTCTTTTCCCTTTTTTTTTTTTTTGGATCCCTTCTCCAAACCTTAACAAGCTTTGAATAAGCACTTTCCAAAAACGATTAGAAAGGAAATATGCCCATTTAGTGACTTTTGGGGCCAGGCGCAATTTGAGCAGGCTGGTTAGTCCTTCACCTCCCAAACCTCTCAACCTGCCCAAGACCAGTAGCTTGTGGTCTCTTGGCAAAGAAGTGTTGTGGTTCGCCGGCAGCCGGTGTAGCCGGCAGCAGAATCGGACAGTGGGGAAGAACAGGGACCAGTCTGGGAGTCTGGAGAGGACTGGGATGAGGGTCCTGCATCCAGAAATGGGGCCAGGACCATCTAGAAGTGGGGTGCTGCCTCTGGAGTCTTTGGAGTCCGGCAGCAGCGAGGCAGAGGAACGAGGGGAGCCTGTTCCCAGTGTGCGTATGCATAGAGCTGCTAGAAGGTGAGAGCACGTGAAACAAAAGGGACAACTTGGGAGTAAGGCTGGGAGGTGATTGCCCCTCCCATAAGCTATAAAGGACAGGCCAGGGTGAGGAAACCTTTGCAGGAAGCAAAGTCGTTCACTTTGTTCAGATTCATTCTTGAAGCTCTTTGTACTTCGATTGGTTTTCTTTTTCTTGTTCAATTGATACCTCTGTTATTGGCAGCACTTCACAGGAAAGAAAGGTGGGTGCTTATCTCGAGGAACTATTTGAGATTCATTACCGGCTGAGAATGAAAAGAATTCCCAGCGTTGCAATAAAATAAGATTTGTTTTTAAAATAAGCGGGTGCATCGTTACGGTCTAGAGGAAGCGGTTTCCCCACTTTGCCAAATTGCACTGTAAGCGCTCGGAGGGCCAAACGCACGTTTTGCGAAATGGCTGGAGGTGCAGCAAATATTGCGATTGTGCAATAAAGCCTCTTTTTTAAATTATTATTATGTCATCCTGGGTGTCTTCGCAAGCCAACGCCAGACGTTGGAATTTCTTTTCAAAGCGCCTCTCGCACACGTCTGATGAAAAAGACTGTTTTCCATTTCGGGTAGACGGTTGTTTTTCGAAAGGCAGCGATTCCAACTTCATGAGGTCTGGAAAACTTCTCCAACCAGCTAAATTCCGTGGTTTTTTTTTTTTGAGGAGGGGGAAGACAAGGGCTTCTTTAATGCAGCCTTTTCTTTTTCTTCCTTTTGCTTGGGGTGGGCAAGTCTGGGCCATTGCATTTTGATGAGTTCCTGGTTTTCGGCGGTTGTTGGTTTTTTGTCTTTCTGGATTTTTTGGCTATCTCTTTTTTGCTCTTCTCTTGCCTTAATTCTTCGATACTCCTGTTCATATTCGTCTTAGATCAGAACTCGAATGCAAAAATCCGCCTTGCTGGGCTGTTGCGGTCCTGATAGAAAATAATATTTGTAGCACGCAGTTGAACTGAGAGGTGCTTGGCGCTCTCTGAGGTGGGTGGTTTCCTTGCAGACGTTTCATGACCCAACTAGGTAACTGTATCAGTGCTAGGAGGGAGTGGGGTTTGCAAAGATGGGAAGGAAGAGGGGGGAAGGGGAGGAGGAGGAGGACGAGGAGGAGGAGGAGGAGAAGGCACTGTGGGGTCCTTGGTGCTCTCTGAGCTCAGTGGTTTCCTTGCAGACGTTTCAGGACCCAACTAGGTAACTGTATCAGTGCTAGGAGGGAGTGGGGTTTGCAAAGATGGGAAGGAAGAGGGGAAAGTGGGGGTGGGAGAAGGAGGAGGAGTAAAAGGACTGTGGGGATCCTTGGTGGTCTCTGAGCTGGGTGCTTTTCTTGCAGACGTTTCATGACCCAACTAGGTGACATCGTCAGTACAAGAAGGGAGAGGGGTTTGTTGAGGAGGAGGAGGAGGAGGAGGAGGAATCATAATTGTGGGGTCCTTGGTGGTCTCTGAGCTGGGTGCTTTTCTTGCAGACGTTTCAGGACCCAGCTAGGGAACATCATCAGTGCTAGAAGGGAGGAGGTGGAGGAGGAGGAGGAGGAGGAGGAGGAGGAGGAGGAGGAGGAGGAGGAGGAGGAGGACGGCTATGGGATCCTTGATGTTTTCTAAACTTGGTTGTTTTCTTGGAGACGTTTCATGACCCAACTAGGGAACATCACCACACCGATGAGGGGGACAAGCTATTCTCCAAAGCACCCGAAGGAGACGGAACAGACGGAAACTAACCAGGGAAAAAAACAACCTGGATTTAAGGAGAAACTTCTTGGCGGGGAGGAGAATTAACCAGGGGGACTGCTTGCCACCAGAAGCTGTGGATGCTCCATCACTGGAGGGACCTGCAGGGATCCAAACCCTGAGCCCGGGATCACCCTCGGCGGCCAGTGAGGGAATCGCTTCTAGATCCCGACGGGGAAGGAGTGAGCCCAACCTCTGGATGGCCAAGGGGGAATCATCCCCTCCGCATTGGCATCATGGACCCATAGACAGGGAGGGGCTTTTAAGAAGAGACTGGGCGGCCATTTGTCTGAAAGTGGATAGGGTTGGACTAGAAGACCTCCAAGGTCCTTTCCGGCTGTATTCCAATGGTGTCTCCGAGAAGGAGCATCTAAGAGCCGCAGTGGCGCAGTGGTTAGAGTGCAGTACTGCCGGCTTCTTCCGCTGACTGCCGGCAGCCTGCAATTTGACCAGTTCGAATCTCACCAGGCTCCAGTTTTGACTCAGCCTTCCGTCCGTCCGAGGTGGGTCAAACGAGGACCCAGAGGGTTGGGGCCAAGAGGCTGACTTAGAGAGGGCTGTGAAGCACTGTGAAGCAACAAAGAGGTCTAAGGGCTATTGCTATTCATCCTTCCTTCCTTTCACGAAGAGATTGGACTGCCATTTGTCAGAAATGGTGTAGGGTCTTCTGCTTGGGTGGGGGTTGGGCTAGATGACCTACAAGGTCCCTTCCAAGTCTGATTATCTGTTATCTTCCTTCCTTCCGTCCTTCCTTCCTTCCCTTCCCCTCCCCTCCCCTCTCCCTCCCTTCCCTTCCCTCCCTCCCTCTCTTCCTTCTTTCCTTCCTTCCTTCCTGCAGTTTCTTCCTTCCTTTTCCTTTCTTTTCATTCCATCTTCCTTCCTTCTTGCATCTTCTTCCTTTCCCTTTCTTATTCCACCTCCTTCCTTCCTTCCTTCCTTCCTTCCTTCCTTCCTTCCTTCCTTCCTTCCTCCCTCCCCTCCCCTCCCCCCCCCTTCTCTTCCTTCTCTTCCCTTCCCCTCCTCCTTCCCCTCCCTCCCTTCCCCCCTCCCTCCTCCCTTCCCTTCCCTTCCCTTCCCTCCCTCCCTTCCTCCCCTTCCTTCCTTCCTTCCTTCCTTCCTTCCTTCCTTCCTTCCTTCCTTCTTTCCTTCCTTCCTTCCTTCTTTCCTTCCTTCCTTCTCCATCTCTCCTTCCCCTTCCTTCCTTCCTTCCTTCCTTCCTTCCTTCCTCCCTCCCTTCCATCCTCCCATGAGCCATTGTAGCTCAGTGGTTAAAAACGCAGCCTTGCAAGGTAATTCAGGTAACTGCCAGCAGTTCGAATCTCACCAGGCTCCAGTTTTGACTCAGCCTTCCGTCCTTCGTCCTTCCAACGAGGACCCAGAGGGTCGGGGGCAAGAGGCTGACTCTGTAAACCACTTAGAGAAGGCTGGGAAAGCGCTATAAGCGGCAAATAAGTCTATGTGCTATTGCTGTCTACTCCGGCAAGTGAGATTAACAACACGCTGGTCTTAAGAGCACAGCCCACTCGCTGTCTTCACACCTTAAAGGGCCGAGCGGCCCCCCATTTCCTTGCACCGTTCTCCCCTCCCCCCCCCAAAAAACCCTATAATTTGCAAAGGCTCCCCGGTTTTGCTACGTCCCCAACATTATCCTTATGCTGTTCCTGCGGCCCCTTTCAGTTGCACCTGGCTCAGGTTGCACCCAGGGCCAGGAGTTGCTCTCGTGGGCCCCGGATCTCCTGGAATGAAACGGGGGGGATTCTGTACCCCGAAGAGCAGGGAAGGATCCCCACCCGGGGGGGGTGGGGGGGCCCCCAACGCTTCTTCCCAAGGTCCGATTCGCCACCTGGGACGAGGGGGCAGAGCCTTCCGGGAGCCGGCAGGCGCTCCGCCAAGACGGACCACGAATTTCGAGATTTGTCCTGGGAAAGTGGAAAGGTCTCTGTCCTCCTTGAGTCCCCTTGACTCCGTCCTTCTGGGCCTGGCCAGGATGTTCCTCCCAAAACGTTACCCCCAAAAAGAGAGGTTGCGATTTTGGAGGGGGGGAAAAGTGCAAAGAAGAGCAACTCAGATGATTAAAAGCCTGGAGATCCAAACATAGGAAAAAACCGCTTGCAGGAATCCTCCCGCTCAACGTAGAATTCCTGAGCTTGTCCAAACAGAAAAGTCGGCAGTTCGGCGGTTCGAATCCCCCAGCGCCTCGTCACGGAGGAAGCTCCCGTCCCTTGTCCCAGCTTCTGCTGACCTAGAAGTTCGAAAGCATGTAACAAAAAACAAAAAATGCAAGTAGAAAAATAGGGACCACCATTTTGTGGGAAGGGAACAACGTTCCACGGGCCTTCGGCATTTCGTCCTGCCCGCCACATGAGCACGGAGACATCTTTGGAACAGCACTGACTCTTCAACCTTTGTAATGGAGATGAGCATCGTCCCCTAAAGCCGGAAAGGACGAGCACCGATGTGCGAGGGGAACCTTTACCTTTTACCTGGCTTGAAATTCTGGGCCTGGACGATCTGGAACCGTGCCGCCTACGGTCCGATCTAAGCATCGTACACGTCTGCTACAAGGTCCTACCTGTCAACAGCTACTTCAGCTTCAACCGCAATAACACAGGGACAAACAAGCGATGCAAACTCAACGTAAACCGCTCCAAACTCAACTGCAGGAAATACGACTTCGGCCACAGAGTGGTCCACCTCACCTCACTCCCTGACTCCGTGGGGTCACAGCCCCTCGGAGCTTCAACCTCAAACTGCCTACCGTGGATCCAGCGGTGGAATGCAAATATTTGGACTACCGGTTTTGCGGGCATGGCTAAGTGGGAGTGGCTTGGTGGACGTGGCTAAGTGGACGTGGCCAGGTGACTGGGTGGGTGTGGCTTCTTTTTTTTTTTCCTCCAGTACCCCTGCACCCCCCATGCTCCATTTTTTTTGGCCTCCTGGGCCTCAGGGAAGCCTCCTGGGCGAAGCAGTAGGACAGCAATAGGGATCCCGGCACAGCTGGTCATCGGAACAGCTGATCGTCCTCTCCTCTCCTTCCTTCCTCCTCTCCTTCCTTCCTTCCTTCCTTCCTTCTTTCCTCCTGGCGAAGCTAGGACAGCGAGGGATCCGGCACAGCTGGTCATCGGAACAACTGATCGTCCTCTCCTTCCTTCCTTCCTCTTCTCCTTCCTTCCTTCCTTCCTTCCTTCCTTCCTTCCTTCCTTCCTTCCTTCCTTCCTTCCTCCTCTCCTTCCTTCCTTCCTTCCTTCCTCTTCTCCTTCCTTCCTTCCTTCCTTCCTTCCTTCCTCCTTCCTTCCTTCCTTCTTTCCTTCCTTCCTTCCTTCTTTCCTCCTGGGTGAAGCAGTAAGACAACGAGGGGGATCCCGGCACAGCTGGTCATCGGAACAACTGATCGTCCTCTCCTTCCTTCCTCTTCTCCTTCCTTCCTTCCTTCCTCCTCTCCTTCCTTCCTTCCTTCCTTCCTTCCTTCCTCTCCTCCTCTCCTTCCTTCCTTCCTCCCTCTTCCTTCCTCCTCTCCTTCCTTCCTTCCTCTTCTCCTTCCTTCCTTCCTTCCTTCCTTCCTTCCTTCCTTCCTTCCTTCCTTCCTTCCTTCCTTCCTTCCTTCCTACCTTCCTTCCTTCCTCCTCTCCTTCCTATTTCCTCCTCTCCTTCCTTCCTTCCTTCTTTCCTCCTGGGCAAAGCAGTAAGACAGCAATAGGGATCCCAGCACAGCTGGTCATCAGAACAACTGATCGTCCTCTCCTTCCTTCCTTTCTCGTCTCCTTCTTTCCTCCTCCTCTCCTTCCTTCCTTCCTCCTCTCTTCCTCCTCCTTTCCTTCTTTCCTTCCTCCTCTCCTTCCTTCCTTCCTCCTGGGCGAAGCAGTAAGACAGCGAGGGGGATCCTGGCACAGCTGACTGTCGGAACAGCTGATCGTTGGGAGGGGAAAAAGAAATACCTTAAGGAGTGAGTAGGTGCGGGAGAATGCAGCCAGCAATCTCAGGCATGTGCGATAAGGACTGACTGGGCGGAGAGGCGCGGCGGCAGCCAGGGCACAATTTGTCAGTTCTCTGAACTGCGCAGAACCGTAACAACCAGTTCCACCAAACCGATCCGAATCAGTAGAATCCCACCCCTGCGTGGACCTCACCCCATTCCCAAGAGGTCCTTCAAGGGTGGCGTGTGCATAAGTGCACCCGTGTGCCGGTCATCCCCGTCCTCCTGTCTCCGTTTATCTGTATTTACTTCCCTTGTCCTTGTTTAGGTTCACACCTACCCTTGTTACCTTGGGCACGTTTGACAAACAAAATAAACGAATAAATTGGGTTTTGGCTGTTGTAGAGAAGAGAAGGACGAGGGAAACATGATAGCAGGATTCCAGCATTTGAGGGGCTGCCATAGAGAAGAGGAGAGGGTCGACGGATTCACCAAAGCCCCCCAGGGCAGGACAGGAAACAGGGGAAGGAAACTGAGCAAGGAGAGGTTTGATCAAGGGAGGTTTTTCAGAAGAGACTGAACTGAAACGGGACAGGGTTTCCGGCTTGAGGAGAAGACCTCCAGGCCCTCTTCCAGCTCTATTCTGATTGACGTTGTTAGGTATAACATAGGTCACCTAACGTAGTTTGGGTAAAATAATATATATAAGCTATGATTGTTAGTTTAAGTGTGTGTCACTTTAACTGCAAAGCATGTAATTTTGGGTGTGGTGTGAAACCGCCATAAGAGGGAGCAAGACAACCTGATTGATTGCTGACGATTCCCTGATGGTTTGCTGGCAATTACTGACAATTACTGGATTGGATTACGTTGATGGTTTGTTAGCTGCGTTTTTCCCCTACTGAAGAGTTGCTGAAGGAAGAGAGGAATTTTTTGAGTTCTTCATATCTCTCTACTGCGAGGAGATATATCACCGGACTGATATTTGTAAGTGTACTGACCTCTCTTTTTCGACACTGGAATTTGCAACTGAATAATCCCTGGACGGACTGAACTAAGTGAATGATATATGGACTGTTTTGACTATGCTTTAACTCTTGCTGGAATAAAACTATTTAATTAGCACTTGTATCTCTTTTTACTGAATGTAAGCTACTAAAAAACGATATCTCACATATTCTGCCTGCCTGCCTGACTGCCCTGCAGATCCTGCTAGGGTGTATCCCTAACAGACGTCATTGAGGGGGTCAACTTATTTTCCAAAGGCATCAGAAGGCAGGAGAAGAAGCAACGGAGAGAAGCAACCTGGGCACGCCTTTTTTTTGAACTATGACCATCTGGCCGATGGTAAAGGATAGTCATAAAAACAAGGACAAAGAGGCTGAAAAACAGCTTCTATCCCAGGGCAGGAGCTCTGTTGAATTCTGCTGTATAGTGCGATATTAGTGCAATTTCAGGGGTTTTGCGATTCAATTGTATAGAATGCAAAGGAGACGTGTTTTGGGCTTATTTTCATAGTCACAACGTGCACTGAAGATGGCGTTTGATTTCGTTGCACGAGGTGCAGCGACCATAAAGTAAACTAAATTAAACTAAACTAAACTAATTGAGGAGGAATTTCCTGACGGTGAAGTCAATTAACCAGGGGAACAGCTTGCCACCAGAAGTTGCAGGCGGTAACCTTCATCCCGGGAGGTTTTTAAGAAGAGACTGGACAGTCACTGGTCTGAAATGGTTTAGTGTCTCCTGCTTGAGCAGGGGGTTGGACTAGATGACCTCCAAGGTCGCTTCCACCTCTATTCGGATTGAAGGGAAATATATAGCTGCCCATTAAGGAAGTTAACATTTTCAAGAAACAGGCGAACATCTCACTGTAATTGTCCATACGTGATCTATAGGCAAATGTTCGTAAGTCACGATTTTTCAACCCCTCGGGTAACTGGATCCATAAATCTCTCCCCCAGTTAGCTTTTGGCAAGGATCGCGGGGAATCTATTCCAGCCGTCCAGCTGTCGGTTCTTCACTGTCATTCAAAGGAATGCATTCACTGAAAAATATCCAGCCTTTATTTCCAGATCAAGTTAATAAATACCCTACGTGTACTCGTATCTTCTCAGGACCTAATTTTAGGAGAATGGCAAAAAGAGGGTTTTATTTTTATTTTAAGTCTTCTTGCACCTCGCCGTTTTTTTTAATTGTAAGTTTTCACTGGTTGGTGAGTCTGTTTTTAAAGCGGTCACGCTTTTTATTCATGGGCTGCTAGCGCTCAAATCATGACCACGGTTGAGTCCAACATTTCTGTTGCTAAATGAGAAAGTTAAACTCATTTCACAAATGTCCCACGTAACAACATAAATGTTGGGCGCAACTGTGGTCGTAAGTCGCGGCCTGCCCGGAATAGTCTGTCGGTGTTTAAATTGTAAAATTATAGAAAAATTGTTGGTTTTTTTTTAAAAAAGTAATAAAAGCAGTAAAAACATCCAGAAAATAAATGAAAAGTAATGACATTAGTGCAACAGCCGCTAATTTCAGTGAAATTTGCAAGCTGTCGTACTATTCTTTAAAAAGAGATTGGACAGCCACTTATCTGGAATGGTAGGGGGGCTGGACTAGAAGACCTCCAAGGACCCTTCCAGCTCTGATTTCTATTCCATTCCATTCTATTCTATTCAAGAGCTGCATTCAACCCAATTCACCCATTCACCTCTTCTCTCTTCTCTTTCTATTCTATTCTATTCTATTCTATTCTATTCTATTCTATTCTATTCTTATTGTACCCTATGGCTATTGTTATACCTTATGATTCTTGACCTTTGACAAATGTCTCTTTTCTTTTATGTACACTGAGAGTATTTGCACCGAAGACCAATTCCTTGTGTGTCCAATCATACTTTGCCAATAAAGAATTCTATTTCTATTCTATTCTTCATTCCAGTATCTATTCTATTCTATTCTATTCTATTCTATTCTATTCTATTCTATTCTATTCTATTCTATTCTATTCTATTCCCTTCTCTAATTCTATTCCCTTCTCTTATTCTATTCGATTTCCCTCTTCTCTTCTTAATTCTATTCCTATTCTATTTCTATTCCTATTCTGTTCTATTCTTCATCCCAATATTCTATTGTATTCTATTCTATTCTATTCTGTTTTCTATTCTATTCACTTTCTCCTACACTAATTGTATTCTATTCACTCAGTCATTCACCTCTTCTCTTCTCTTCTCTTCTCTTCTCCTCTTTCTATTCTATTCTATGTTCTATTCTATTCACTTTATTCTATTCTATTCTATTCTATTCTATTCTATTCTATTCTATTCTATTCTATTCTATTCTATTCTATTCTATTCCATTCCAGTCCAGTCCATATTCTATTCCAGTCCATATTCTATTCTATTCTGTTCTGTTCTGTTCTGTTCTATTCTATTCTATTCTATTCTATTCTGTTCGAGCTGCATTTACCCTATTCAGCCATTCACCTCTTCTCTTCTCTTCTTCTCTTCTCTTCTCTTCTCTTCTCTTCTCTTCTCTTCTCTTCTCTTCTCTTCTCTTCTCTTCTCCCCTCCCCTCCCCTCCCCTCCTCTCCTCTCCTCTCCTCTTTCTATTCTATTCGCTTTCTCCTATTCTAATTCTATTCTGTTCCGTTCCATTCTATTCTTCCTTCCAATATTTATTCTATTCTGTTCTGTTCTGTTCTATTTTCTACTCTATTCCAATCCCATCCCATTCTAGGCGGGACGTTCATAACCGCAAGGTCTCCTCGCATATCCTGAAAATCCAACCCGGGGCTTCCTCGAGGCTTTTAAAAACGACAGGTTAACACCATCGTTTTTTTTTTCCTTCCCTTTGGCGCTTGACCTCTTGTTCCGCATTGTAAGCTGGGCTTCGACAGCTCAGGAAAACAAGTAATTGTCTGTCTCTAACAGAACTTATGTAATCCGCTGGCAATTGTTCTTCGGTAATTATACACAGGCCGAAAAGCAGGGAGAGAATTTCTGGCTGTTCCCCAGCTTAGCCCAGCAACGAACTGGGAGAATAAATAGCCGCGTGTTCTGGAGAGTTAAAATTAAATAAGGGACGGAAATAAAGCAGGGATAACGCCGCGCCTTTGCTGGAGGCATCTGCTTGGCTGGTATCTCAAAAATTCACGGACCGGGTTGTCCTTTCCTTCTTTCCAGCCCCTAATCGCCCCTTGAAAAAGTGCACAAAAGGGCCTTTTTTTTGCAAAAGAACCACATGTCAATCTTTGCTTTCCGAAGGCCCAGACCTCCGAATTCCTAAAAAGTTGAGCTGCTCCAAAGAGGTTTGGAAAATTCCTTGCTCCTGTCTTTGGCTCTTTCTCCTCCACGGGGGAAAGTGGGAGCTCAACAGCAAACTAGCCATAATGGCATGCAGCCCCCTCCCCAATTACAGGGCGCAGGGTGGCTGTCTGGAGTTAAGGAAACTGTACCCCCCCCCCCGCCACACACACACACACACAGGGAGGGGTCTCGGGCACAACAGCCTGCCAGAGTCTTTAGGAGTGTTTCCTTTATAAAATCAAGCATTCTTTCCTTTTCTTTCCTTCCTTCCTTCCTTCCTTCTTCCTTCCTTCCTTCCTTCCTTCTTTCTTTCTTTCTTTCTTTCTTTCTTTCTTTCTTTCTTTCTTTCTTTCTTTCTTTCCTTCCTTCCTTTCTTTCTTTCCTTCCTTCCTTCTCTTTCTTTCTTTCTTTCTTTCCTTCCTTTCTTTCTTCCTTCCTTCCTTTCTTTCTTTCTTTCTTTCTTTCCTTCCTTCCTTCCTTCCTTCCTTCCTTCCTTCCTTCTTCTTTCTTTCTTTCTTTCTTTCTTTCTTTCCTTCCTTCCTTCCTTCCTTCCTTCCTTCCTTCCTTCCTTCCTTCCTTCCTTCCTTCCTTCCCTTCCTTTCCTTCCTTCCTTCCTTCCTTTCTTTCTTTCCTTTCTTTCTTTCTTTCTTTCTTTCTTTCTTTCTTTCTTTCTTTCTTCCTTTCCTTTCCTTCCTTCCTTCCTTTCTTTCTTTCTTTTCCTTTCTTTCCTTCCTTCCTTCCTTCCTTCCTTCTTTCTTTCTTTCTTTCTTTCTTTCTTTCTTTCTTTCTTTCCTTCCTTCCTTCCTTCCCTTTCCTTCCTTCCTTCCTTCCTTCCTTCCTTCCTTCCTTCTTCTCTTTCTTTCTTTCTTTCTTTCTTTCTTTCTTCCTTCCTTCCTTCCTTCCTTCCTTCCTTCCTTCCTTCCTTCCTTCCTTCCTTCTTCCTTCCTTCCTTCCTTCCTTCCTTCTTTTCTTCTTTCTTCTTTCTTTCTTTCTTTCTTTCTTTCTTTCTTTCTTTCTTTCTTTCTTTTTCTTTCTTTCTTTCTTCCTTCTTCCTTCCTTCCTTCCTTCCTTCTTCCTTCCTTCTTTCTTTCTTTCTTTCTTTCTTTCTTTCTTTCTTTCTTTCTTTCTTTCTTTCTTTTGCAGGCCTGCTGAAAGGTGGGTGTGAGTGGATGGAGGTGCCTGGCTTTTGGTCTGGGTCCTGGCTTGGGTTTTAATCTCCCTGGAAAGTAATGAGAGGGGTGGGGTGAGGGAGTGTGATGGATGGATGGATGGATGGATGGATGGATGGATGGATGGATGGGTAGGTAGGATGGATGGATGGATGCAAGGGAGAGAAAGAGTGGAAGGAAGTATGGATGGATGGGGTGGATGTAAAGAGATAAATTGACTGAGAGCTGATAGACAGATAGATGGGGGGGAGAGAGAGAGAGATGAAAGAAGGTAGGGAGGTAAAGAAAGAAAGAAAGAAAGAAAGAAAAGAAAGAAAGAAAGAAAGAAAGAAAGAAAGAAAGAAAGAAAGAAAGAAAGAAAGAAAAAGATGACACAGAGGATGGAAGGATAGATAGATGGGTAGCATATAAATAAGATAGATGAAAGAAGGGAGGGAGGGATGTAAAGGAAGGAAGGAATGAAATAATATGACACAGAAAGGATGGATGGATGGATAGTTGGGCAGCATATAAATTAGATAGATAGATGAAAGAAGGGAGGGAGGGACGTAAAAGAAGGAAGGAAAGAAAGAAAGAATATGACACAGAAAGGATGGATGGATGGATGGATGGGCAGCATGTAAATTAGATAGCTGGATGAAAGAAAGAAGGAAAGAAAGAAAGAATATGATGCAGAAAGGATGGATGGATGGATAGATGAAGGAAGGATGGGAGAGAGGGAGGGAGGAAAAAGAAAAAGAGGGAAAGAAAGAAAGAAAAAGAAAGAAAGAGAGAAAGAAAAAAGAAAGAAAGAAAAAAAGAAGAGAAAGATGGACAGACAGAAACAATGGATGGATATGATGAAGAGAGAGAGAGGACGGGTAGATAGATGGGCAGCATATAAAATAGAGAAAGAAAGAGAGATAAACAGATGGACTGATGGACAAATGGACGGATAGACAGAAAGAGAGAGAGAGAGAGGAGAAATGTCCCGTGACTTCTTACCCTCTTCATCTTACCTATCCTGGTTTTCCATCTAAGAGCCCATCTGGTCAGCAGTCCGAACAATCTTGGCTTCCTCCTGTAGTGACCGGCTGCTCTGCCTGGCTGTGTGTGTGTGTGTGTGTGTGTGTGTGTGTGTGATTTTGGGGTCGGGCTGGACTCCCTCTTTCCCCTCTCCTCCTCCTCCTCGCCTGAGAGGAGAGCCTTGGCTTCCATTTTAGCTCCTTTCCCGCTTCTGAAACGCCGGGATCCATTTTGTGTGGGGGGGGGGCGGGAGAGGCCTGAGTCAAACAACTGGGCTCGCTTCCCAGCTGTGGACGGCACCTCACATGGTGGGCAAGGAAGGATGATGATCTATAGTTGCCCCAACTCCAGCAAACCTTGGGTGGCCTACAAGATCCTGCCTCCAAATCAAAACATAACCATAAAAAGCCTTCCACCCGGACGGTTGGGATGCCCAGAGGCGGGGAAATATATATGCAGCTTTTCTCTAACTAAACTGGGTGAAAATATTAATTGCAAATATTGCGCATATTCAAAGCACTAGCTGGATCCCCGTGCTTCACTGTGGTGGGGCTTAGTTTGGGGGGAGGAAAATAAGGGGGGGGAAATTCTGCCTCTGCCTGCCAGCATCCATTGGGATTCATCTGGCTAGCGTCCTGTCAGTGTGTCAGAGAGTAGAGGGCTGTTTGGAAACTGAAAGAGTATTTGCTTGGTGAGCAAGAAGGAGACAGCAAGGAGCCTGGGCGTGGCTTAGCTCAACTGTTCTGTACTAAAGCTGTTTGGTGCTGCCGTGAAACTGAAACTCCTCTGCTTGTGTTTTGCCTTTGGAAGAGATTTCTTTCCAGGTGGGGAGGCGGGAGTAGAACTCCTTAGCATCAGAGCGTGTTAATAATATCAATAATAATAATACAGGAAATACTCTAAATGCTCTGAGGATCATTTGGAAAAATCCTTTCTTAGTGAGCTCCTAGAAGCAAGAGGAACCTATGGGCCCAATTTCAAGTTTATAGGTTTTACGGTTCTGGAGATTTTGTGATGATGCATGAGGGGTATTTTGCATAGATAGATAGATAGATAGATAGATAGATAGATAGATAGATAGATAGATAGATAGATAGATAGATAGAGAATTATAAAAAGACAGATAAAGAAATTAGAGATAGGCAGGGATTCGAGATGATTAGAGATAGTTGGACGGATGGATGGATGGATGGATGGATGGGTGGATAGAGAAATATATATATGGTTAATGTTGCATAAAGGCAGAGATCTCTGTAATGGTAGCTTAATACTCTGACGATGTCAGCAGAGGCTGATGAAAGCTCAGTAAGTACATTAAATGAAGTTTTAGGTTCCAGAGATCGCAGGATGTCTGTTTATTCTTTTACATACATACACACATGCACACACACACACACACACACACACACATGGATGCATGCACGTACGCACACACACATACATAGAGGCAGGGGGAGGGAGGGAAGGAGGGAGGGAGGGAGATTCAGTTCATTTAGTGACCATTCGAAAACATGACAACGTTGGAAAAAAAGTGACATACGGGAATTTTTCCCCACTTAACGACCGTTGCATCATCCCCCTGGTGACGTGATCAAAATTCAGACGCTTAGCCGCTGTCTCGTATTTATGATGGTCGCAGTGTCCCGGTGGGTGGATGGGTCACGTGATCTTCTTATGCGACAAACAAACTCAGCGGGATAAGCCAGATTCACTTAAGACCTTGTGACTCACTGGTAGTCAAGGTCGCTTTGCAGAGCAGCAGCACTGTCGGTGGTGTATAATGTCATATAATCCGAAATAATTGCTGGGTTTTTTTTCTTTTTGGCAAAACCATGATAAAGCAATGTCACGTGACTTGAAATGGGGCCCGTGGCCCTGAACGGCCTCCATCTTGCCGAGTGCTCGGTCATGTGATCATCAGGGGGAGGAGCCAACCATCAGAAGTTTGGATCCGGGTCGTAAATCTCCGGTCGTAAGTTTGAAGACTCCCTAAGTTTGAGTGGTCATAAGTTGAGGACCACCTGTATAGTGGGTCATCTTTGAACTGCGACCGCAATTGAGCGCAACCTTTATGTTGTGCTAAATGAGACATGGCCACGGTCGTTAAGTGAATCCGGCTTCCCCATTGACTTTGTTCGTCAGAAGGTCACCAAAAGGGGATCAAGTAACCCGTGGGACATGCCGACCGTTATAACTATGAGTCCGTGGCCAAGCACCCGAGTTTTGATCACGTGAGCCTGGAAAAGCCACAACTGTCAATCATCAAACATTCCTAGGCTTGTTTTAGTAATTGCCATTACAAAAAAATAAAACAGGAGAGGAAGAAAATCTGGAAGTGCAGCGCAGCAGTTTGAAAGCGGAAGTCCATTCCAACTCTTCTCTTTAAAAGATTGTAACTAAACTATCGGAGCTTTTGGCTGCAAATATATTTAATTGGAGAACGTGAATGATGACACCCAGCCCGTGAAGGTGCTTCTGTTGTGGTTCGCCAGCAGCAGGTGGGGACGGCTGAGGCCTCGGAGAACGAGGACTCAGGTGAGGGGCCTACGTGGGATGCAGGGATGGAGCCAGGACCCTCAGGGAGTGGAGTGCGGCCTTTGGAGATGGTGGAGGCTGGAGCAGTGAGGAAGAGTCCCCCGAGGAGCCTGTGCTCAGTGTGTGCGCGCGCAGGGCTACTCGAAGGAAAGAGCAGCTGCAGCAGCACTGGCGACTCAGGAGTAAGGCTGCAAGGTGATGGCCGCTCCCTTAAGGGATAAAAGCCAGCTGAGAAACCGGAGTTCTTTGCAGGAAGCAAAGACGTTTTTGCACTCGAGCCTGGTGGACGTTTGGAGTATCTCAGTTGCTGCTTAGAGACTCTTTGATTTATTATTTAGGAACTTTATTGGGTGTTCTTAGCAGCCTTGCCAAAACTTGGCAAGGCTCTTTCTTGTCGGAACTAATTAGTTGGAAGCAGGTGAAGAAACAGGATCCGTGAATGAAACAGTAAAAAGGTTGTGCTGTCATCTTTGTCTTGTGTTTACTCTCTTGGAACCAGGTTTGGGTCAGAACAGCTTCATTGGAGAATCTGATTTATGACACACCCGAGGGAGGGAAACGGGGTCACAGGGGACGGTCAATGACGTGTGCCAGAGTTGGCTTCATACTGATCACGCCAGCATGTTGCTTTTAATAAATCCTTTGAAGTTTTTTTGAAGTTTGGCTCGAGAATCACGATTGAATTAGAGCGACGGCTGGAATCCTGACAGCAACGGTCATTAAGTGTGAAAAAATGTTCCCTTTTTTCCCAGTGCCTTTGAAACTGAACTTTGAAAGGAGTCGCTAAGCGAGCAGTCAAGAACTGGCTGTGCATTTCCTTATGTTTGTCTTTTTATACTTTTCTGTCTTCCTTTGGAGTTGTTTTTGATTTTATTTATTTTTTTTCTTCTTGCTTTGGTTGAGTTTCCATGATTTGTTTATTGTTCTTTTAAGTGGAAAGTTGCTTTTTGCTAACGGTGTCCGTAGAAAAACGTTGCAGAAAAATAAGAAACGCAGCGTTTCCTCATCTTTTTTGCGCTGTTGGGAGGAAAAAGGATGAAAGAAATCTGATAATTATACATCGCATTTGATACTCAGCTACTGTTGACATGCTTTCCTTGTGACCTTTGGGGTTTACTTTATTTTATTTTTTTTCTTAATAAAGCTTCATTCTGCATTTTCAACAACCGGAGACGTTTGATGATAAGATTTATATATTTTTCTTTTCGGAGAGGATGGGCAAATGCCAAGGAAAGTGTTTTACCTCCTGCGTTTCTGCTTTGTGTCAATAAAAGGGCAAAATTCCTGTTTTTTTCCGTTGCTTGGCCTCATTTCAGGCCAAACTTTAGTTCTGGAGTTGCCAAACAGAAGTTAAAAAGCCTTTGCAGACATCGGATGAACCTTTTTGGCAGTGAATTTTATTTTAAACCAAGGGTGTCCAACCATTTTAAGACCTCTGGACTGCAGCTCCCAGAATTCCCCAGCCAGCTTTATTAAATTAAATGTATATGCTGCTCCATCTATCCCTCCACCTGTCACCCATTCATTTGTCCATCTGTCTGTAGGACTGCCATCCACCTACCTACAGTATCATCTCTAATCTCTGCCTGTCTCTAATCTCTTTATCTCTGTCTTTTTATCATTCTCTCTCTCTCTCTCTCTCTCTCTCTCTCCATCTGTTTATCCATGTATCATCCATCCATCTCTCCACCGTATCCATCATGGTCTGTCTGTCTGTCTATCAGTCCGTCCAACCATCTATCAGTCTGTCTTCTTTCTATCTATTCGTCCATCATCCATCTGTCCGTATATCAATACATCATCTCTCTCGATCATATTATTCATTATTTCTGTATATCCATCTGTTCTGTGTGACTGTGCAACTGTCTGTCTATCCATTCGTCCAACCATCTATCAATCATCTATTGATCGATCTCTATTGATCTATCTATCATCTATCTGTCTATCTCTATCATCTATCCAATCATCCATCCTATCTATCTATCTATCTATCTATCTATCTATCTATCTATCTATCTATCTATCTATCTTATCTATCTATCTATCATCTATCTATCTCTCTATCTATCTATCTATCTATCTATCTATCTATCTATCTATCTATCTATCTATCTATCTATCTATCTATCTATCTATCTATCTATCTATCTATCTATCTATCTATCTCTATCTATCTATCATCATTCATCCATCCAACCATCCATCCATCCATCTATCTGTCTATCATATATGTATCATATATATATATCTATATTTCTACCTATAGCTGCAGACTGAATTTCTTTGCAATTGGCAAACTAACGTGCAGCCTTCAGGGACTCCTCTCTTCCTACAAACTTTGACTTGTCTGCAAAACATAACATTGGAAAAATAACTTGTCCCGGAGAGTGAATTTATATGCGGACTTGTTTTCAAAACCCTGGACCCCTGCTATTTTAATCAACATGCTTTGTTTTCCATGGCTGTTTCCAAAAACTCTTCTGTCCTGGATGAGTTTCAGAAACACAGTTCAAAGGTCTTTGAAGACTTCTGGCTTTTGAAAAAGCGTGACACAAAAACTCCATCCCGATGAGATGATAATTTCGGCTGGCTCCTCGTTCCTAAGTGAAGAAGTTTATTCCCAGGCTACTGCAGACGTGTTGTAAGTTACGTCAGGGTTTTGGAAGCTCGGCCCCTTGAAGACTTGTGGACTTCAACTCCCGGGGTTCCTATTCCCATTTGCGATCGCCTGGCTCTCTTGTAATCCCTTTCTCTGCAATCGCTCCGCTTCAGGGAGGGAGAGGTCAAACAGGCGCAGAGGGCTGGTGAATTCTGGGAGTTGAAGCCCACCCTCTCTTCAAGCTGCCGTGGTTGAGAAAAAGCAAGCCAGGGGTCCGTTCTCAGCTCTGCTTGGCTGACGTGGGAAGCATAAGCAGCGTTGCCTTAGGATAGGAGACCACAAGGCGATCACAGATTGTGAGAGACAAAACCTAGACAATCACCCATTTCACACCACACACATCACCTGAGGATTAAGACACCTTTTTGGAGGCTCTCCAACCTCTTTAAACCAGTATTTTACACCCTCGTGCCTCTTGAAAAGGGGAGGATTTTAAGGAGGGAATTCTGGGAGTCGAAATCCACCCACCTTCAAGCCTCCAAGGCTGAGAAGTGTGGAGTTACACCCAGGGCATTAATAGCCAAGAATTCACAGGCCTCTTGGTGGTTTTATAACTTGGCTCCTTCAAGATTTTCAAATTATGCAGAAAAAGAAAAGGCAGAGATGGACAGACTAACAATGAAATTAAGAAACGAAGAAGAGCCTATTTATTATAATGTCTGGGATGCCTGGTATGAATGGTTTAAGAATAAAAAGAAATCAAAATGACAATTAGGTAAAGAATAAGAAACTATACAAATACTTATATCTATATTCATATCTATCTACATTTATAGATTAAGTTGAAATTGTATAATCAAAGAAATGTGTATATAAGAAAGATGATAAGGAAACGTAAATGTCTTGATGTTGATATAGTGATGTATGAAGTTTGATGTTTTTAAATTTTGAAAACTAAATAAAATTTAATAAACAAGGGGAAAAAAAAAAGGATTTCAAATTATCCTGCACGGGTTTAGAGCCTCTTGCAACCTTGAGCGGCACATGAGCCACAAAATTGTCGGAGTTGCTAGCCCAAAGCAAAAAAAAAACTTAGTTGGTGAGGGCTCCGGGTGCTGGAAGGATGAGGGCTAGAAACTTGGTCTCAGGGTAGAGATGGAGGGGAGGGAAAGAGTAACCTGAGAGCTGAGAGAGGGAAGAGATAATGGAGCCGGGGAAGAGAGAGGGGTGTGTGTGTGTGGAGGTGGCTGATGTGGAAGAGGAGGAACAGCTGAGTTCAGGCAGAGGAGAGGAGAGGAGAGCAGTGGAAATCTATGGCCCGGCCCTTGGGACGGAAGAGCCACCACTGCCAGCGAAGCCCCGCCCTACCTCTGGGGATAAAAGACAGGGGGCGGAGATAAATAGGTGTGGCACACAACTGTGAGATAGACTTGTTAGCTTGTGGTGAGAGAGAAACCTTTTTGCCGCACTCCTAACCAAAGGAATCTTTGGAGTTCACGTCAGAAGGTTTGTCGTGTTTGCGGAGCTGGCTCAGAATACCTTCCGCCTCTCACTCCTCTTCCCCTTCCCCTCCCTCCCTCCTTCCTTCTCTCTCTCTCTCTCTCTCTTTTTCTTTTTTCCTGTTCTGCAAGCAGGACATTGCAGCCCCCAGCCGTCCATGGTTGTAAACCGATCACCAGGGTGGAGGTGGGGGGTGGTTTAACGCAAAGCAAGGGATGTGCAAAGCCTGAAATAAAATAATAACAATTAAAAAAAAAAAAGAAATGTTGGCCACCACGGTTTCCGGCTTAGGAAGAGAATCCAATTTCTGGCAGGCCCCGAAGCGGGGAGAGGAAGCGGCCTTGGCACGGGATGCATGGGGGGGGGGGAAAGTACCGAACGGTTGTGGTTTGGGCTTCCCAGGGACACGGCGAGCCGGCCAAAGCTAATTAGTGTGTGTCCCCCCCCATACACACACACACAGCTTCCAGAGCATGGCTGACGGGGGAATTCTGGGACTTGAAGTCCACCCATCTTCAAGTTGGCCAGGTAACAGATAACAGATAATCAGAGTTGGAAGGGACCTTGTAGGTCATCTAGTCCAACCCCCTGCCCAAGCGGGAGACCATTCCTGACAGATGGGAGTCCAATCTCTTCTTGAAAGCCTCCAGGGATGAAGCTCCCACAACTTTCAAGGGCAACTTCTGTTCCATGGGTTGATTGTTCTCTCTGTCAGAAAGTTTCTCCTTGTTTCCAGGTTGAATCTCTCCTTGATCAATTTCCATCCATTATTCTTTCTCTGGCCTTTGGGGGCTTTGGAGAATAGCTTGACCCCTTCCTCCTGCTCTCTGGGGCAGCCCCTCAAATATTGGAAGGCTGCTCTCCTGTCTCCCCTGGTCCTTCTCTTCCCTAGACCAGCCAGGCCCAGTTCCTGCAACCATCCATCGTAGGTTTGAGCCTCCAGTCCCCTAATCCTCCTGGTTGCTCTTCTCTGCCCTCTTTCTTTCCTTCCTTCCTTCCTCCCCCCTCCCTCCCTCCCTTCTTTCTTTTGCTTTAGAAAATAGCTTGACCCCCTTCCTCCTCCTCCCTGTGGCAGCCCCTCAAATATTGGAAGATGCTCTCCTGTCTCCCCTGATCCTTTTGTTCATTAAAATCAGATTAAATCAGATTAACAGAGTTGGAAGGGACCTTGTAGATCATCTAGTCCAACCCCACTTCCTCAAATATTGGAAGATGCTCTCCTGTCTCCCCCGGTCCTATCTATTCTATTCTATTCTATTCTATTCTATTCTATTCTATTCTATTCTATTCTATTCTATTCTGTTCTACTCTACGTTACGCTGCTCTACTCTGCATTCCAATATCTCTTCTCTTCTCTTCTCTTCTCTTCTCTTCTCTTCTACATCCCAGTTTTCTATTCTATTCCATTCCATTCCATTCCATTCCATTCCATTCCATTCCATTCCATTATTCTATTCTATTCTGTTCTGTTCTGTTCTGTTCTGTTCTATTCCATTATTCTATTCTGTTCTGTTCTGTTCTGTTCTGTTCTGTTCTGTTCTATTCCATTCCACTCCATTCCATTATTCTATTCTATTCTTATTGTACCCTATGACTATTATCATTAAGTGTTGTCCCTGATGATTCGTGTCTCTTGACGATTGTCTCTTTTCTTTTGATGGACCCTGAGAGCCTTTGCACCAAAGACAAAATTCCTTGCGTGTCCAATCCCACTTGGCCAATAAAAAGAATTCTATTTCTCTTCCTATTCTCTTTGCATCAACCCAAGAGACAACTTCCTTGGAAAAACTTCTGCCACAAACCCCCAGCCGTGTTTTCCTTCCTTCCCCCCTCAATTTTCCCCTCCTCTCCAGGAAAAAGCTTTTACTTGCTAAGTTCTTTCTCCGGCCTCTTTGTCCTCCAGGCGTGCTGGCTTTGTGGTTCCCCTACTTATGAGTCAGCCAGTTGTGGTTGGGAGTCAGGATGCCCATCCGGTCCCGAGGAGAGGTACCCTCTGTGTCATGGTCTGTGGGAATGGCCTTGTGAGATGAGGAAGAAGACGCGTTGCCCAGGAAACAGTCAGATAAAAGGCAGCTTAGCCTTCAGCTGCATGATAAGTGGAGAAAGAGACTCCCAGGAAACCGTCCCCTCGTTTTTCAGAATCCAAGGAGACGGTGGGAGATTTGTCCCTCCAGACTTAACCAGATGTAAGTCTTAAGTTAATGGGTGGAAAAGGAGGCCCAGAAGGAACCTGCATGCCTTAGTTTCTCGGACTTGAAAGAGATTGTGGGAAATTTAGACTTTCAAACCTGCAAGATTCTATTCATGTAGCTTTAGGGAAGAGTCGGAGAAGAGACAGCTCAGCCTTCAGCTGCATAACAGATAGAGAAAGAGACTTGAAAGGGACCCTCCCGAGTCTCTCAGGATGTAAAAGAGACAAGTGGGAGATTTGTACTTTCAGACTTACAACATGTAAGTCTTGTGTTAATGTAGCTTTAAGGAACAGTCGGATAACAGACTGCATGGCCCTCAGCTATATATCGAGCGGAAAAGGAGGCTCAGAAGGAACATGCTTTAGTTTCTCGGGATGTAAAAGAGACAGTGGGAGATTTGTACTTTCAAACCTACAACATTCCATTAATGTAGCTTTAGGGAAGAGTCGGATAAGAGACTGCATGACCCTGAGCTGCATAAAAGAGCAGAGAAAAGGGGTGTGAAGGGACCCTCCCTAGTTTCTCAGGCTGTAAAAGAGTCAGTGGGAGATTTGTACTTTCAAACCCACAAGATTCTGTTAATATAACTTTGCAACCAAGTCCTTCCCTGTTTTAAAGCATGCCAGCTGGAGGATTCTGGGAGTGGAAGTCCTCCCCCCTTAAAGCATGCGGGGTGGGGAATTCTGGGAGTGGAAGTCCTCCCCCCTTAAAGCAGGCCAGCTGGGGAATTCTGGGAGTGGAAGTCCTCCCCCCTTAAAGCATGCCGGCTGGGGAATTCTGGGAGTGGAAGTCCTCCCCCCTTAAAGCATGCTGGCTGGAGGATTCTGGGAGTGGAAGTCCTCCCCCCTTAAAGCAGGCCGGCTGGGGAATTCTGGGAGTGGAAGTCCTCCCCCCTTAAAGCATGCCGGCTGGAGGATTCTGGGAGTGGAAGTCCTCCCCCCTTAAAGCAGGCCGGCTGGGGAATTCTGGGAGTGGAAGTCCTCCCCCCTTAAAGCATGCTGGCTGGGGAATTCTGGGAGTGGAAGTCCTCCCCTGAAAGTTGCTGAGGTTGAGAAGCACTGCCATCGAAGCTTCGGAGTGTGGTTGTGGCGTTTGTGTTCCCCTGGCTGTGTGTGTTGTCCGACTGAACCACTCCACTGCTCTCCAGTTGCTCACAAGCACCGAGTCCTCTCGAGTAAATGCTTTGCATTCCTTCCACTCGAGAGCCTGGTGGACATTCCTAGCTGCTGGGGTCTCTCCTCCGTCATTCCCCCGGGAAGGGTGGCCTGAGACCAGCAGAGGTTTCGGCCCCCAACCGTCCGGCTGCCCTCCCTCCCTCCCTGATGGCCTCTGCACCCAGGCGGTCAGAATCGGGTGGTGAAGCCGAGAAATTCAGCAGCAGCCGGAAGCTCATTGCAAAAAAAATAGGATGAGCTGAGAAGGAACAAGGGGGTTTTCTTCACTTGGGGGGCGTGGGGGGGGGAGAGAGAAGCATGAAAGGGCTGTTTGGGGGGCTGTGAAAAACGGGGGGGTCTGCTGGAAAGGACAATTAACCATTCATATCCTTCTGTAACCTTGGTGTTAAAATGAGGGGATACTTTCTGGTGTGGATAGTTTGCTTACAAACGTTTCGTCACCCAAACTAGGGAACATCATCAGTGCTAGAAGGGAGGGGGGTTTGCAGAGAGGAGGAGGAGGAGGAGGAGGAGGAGGAGGAGGAGGAGGAGGAGGAGGATGACTGTGGAGTCCTTGATGCTTTCTGCTTTCTGAGCTGGGTGGTTGTCTTGCGGACATTTTGTTACCAAATTAGGTAACATCATCAGTGTTAGAAAGGAGTGGGATTTGCGAGGAGGAGACTGGGGAGGAAAAGGAGGAAGGGGAAGAAGAGGAGGAAGGGGAAGAGAAAAGACTGATGTCCTTGGTGCTCTCTGAGCTTGGTGGTTTTCTTGCAGACGTTTCATGACCCAAGTAGGGAACATCATCAGTGGTAGAAGGGAATGGTGTTTGCAAGACGGAGGAGGAGGAGGACAGGGAGAAGAAGAAGGAGAAATGTTGATGGAGGAAGAGGAGGACTGTCAGGTCCTGAGTGCTCTCTGAGCTTGGTGGTATTCTTGTAGACATTTTATGACCCAACTAGGGAATCTATTCAGTGCTAGAGGGGAGGAGGAGGAGGAAAATAGTGGGATCCTTGGTGCCCTCTGAGGTTGCTGGTTTTCTTCCAGGCGTTTCATGACCCAACTAGGGAATATCATCAGTGCTAGAAGGGAGGAGGAGGAGGACTGTGTGGTGCTTGATGCTCTCTGAGCCTGATGGTTTTCTTGCAGACGTTTCATGACCCAAGTAGGGAACATCATCAGTGCTAGAAGGGAGTAGGGTTTGTGGAATGGAGGAGGAGGAGGAAGGAAAAGGAAGAGGGAGAAGGAGGAGGAGGAGGACTGGTCTCTGAGCTTGGTTGTTTTCTCACAGACATTTCAAGACCCAACTAGGGAACATCATCAGTGCTAGGAGGAAGCGGGGTTGCAGAGAGGAGGAGGAGAACTGTGGGGTCCCGGGAGGCTCTCTGAGCTTGCTGGTTTTCTTGCAGACATTTCATGACCCAAACTAGGGAACATCATCAGTACAAGAAGGGAGAGGGGTTTGTTGAGAAGAAGGAGAGGAGGAGGAGGGGGAGGAGGAGGAGGAGGAGGAGGAGGAGGAGGAGGAAAAAGACTGTGGTGTCCTTGGTGCTCTCTGAGCCTGGTTGTTTTCTTGCAGACATTTCATGACCCAACTAGGTGACATCATCAGTAGTAGTGGTGCTAAAATGGCTGGGGGATTGTCTCTCTGACTGACCTCAAAATAACATTGCACGCACATGTGTCACAACCCTCATTGTGTCTTTGCATGGTGGAAGAGGGCAGGTGACACCCTTGGCTTCACAGCCGGGGTTTTAGAAAATGTGAAGCCCAAGAGTGAAAAAAACAACAACAACATGGAATAAACTCATCCTTCAGCACACATTTTTAACTACCTGAGTCTTAATGCAATCCAGATGTAACTGCAAAAAAAATAAAATTCTTTTTTGATTGAGACTCAGCGATCCAAATTGCTGAGCTCTTGTTTTTTGGGAAACAGAGCTGGGATGGAGGGTTTGACATTTGGATCGCTCGTGCAGAAATATCTTCCTTGGAAGAGAATTAGGATTGCTCCAGAAGGAACATAACGGGTGTGTTTAAGTTGGCTGCCCCGTCTGAGTTGTTGGAGGTCCAAGTCAGTTTCCTCCGGAGTGGTTCGCACATCCCAGCCTTGTAGGTTGTACAAACGGTGGCATAGAATCAAAATCAGTGTTCGTTCCCTGATGTAAATCCTTAGTAAGGCCACACCTGGAATACTTGCATCCAGTTTTGGTCACCCCATTACCCCCCAAAAAAAGAGGTTGAGACTTTGGAAAAAGTGCAGAGAAGAGCAACTGAGATGATCAAAGGCCTCGAGACGGAAACCTATGAAGAACGGCTGCAGGATTTGGGGTCGGGCCGGTCTAGAGGAAAGAAGGAGTAAGGGGAGACCTGATAGCATCTTCCAGTATTTGAGGGGCTGCTCCAAAGAAGAGGAGGGGGTCAACTTATTCTCCAAAGCACCAGAAGGCAAGGCAAGAAAACGATAGATGGAAACTAACCAAGGAGAGAAGGAACCTGAAATTAAGGAGGAATTCCCCAACAGGGAGAACAATTAACCAGTGGAACAACTTGCCACTAGAACTTGTGGCTGCTCCATCACTGAAGGTTTTTAAGAAGAGACTGGGGAGCCACTTGTCTGGAATGAAACAGGTTGGTTGAGCAGGGGGGTCAGACTAGAAGACCTCTGAAGTCCCTTCCAGCTCTATTCTGATTCTAATTCCGAAATGCTATATAGGGCTTCCTGCCTGAGCAGGGGGTTGGACTGGAAGACCTCTAAGGTCCCTTCCAGCTCAATTCTGATTAACTGAAGAACCCGAATTCCTTACGCAAATGCCGTTCCTCCCCCCACCCCCCAAAATAAATAATAATAATAATAAAAAAACTCCATTGCACTTTGACTTCCCAAGATGTCTGGATGTCTGAGTCCTTTTAAGTCCTTTTCTGACACACATTTTCCAGGGAAACAACCCGGCTGAGGCACAATGGCCTTTTTTGTGACGAAACGATCGCCAAGGGCAGGACTTGGGGCGACGGGGAGGCGGGATTGGACTCCGAGGTAAGGAACTCTGCACCTTCTCAAGGGAAATTCAAAGCAAACGGGTTTTCCATCTCGGCTCCTCCATCAGAAGCAAAACTGGGGATGTGTGTGGGGAGGTGAGGGGGGCAGAGGGAGGGCCTGGAATTGGCCCGAAACAGCCTTTAATTAAACCAGGCAAACTCGGGGAAGGATGGATCTCCGTCCATCTGTTCTGTGTCACCCTGGAAATGTTGGCAGACTCGCGTAATTGGCTGAAATTCCCCTCCCCCCCCCCATTTCTTCCTCAATCGAGCAATTAAACATATAAACAGGCTTGTCAGGGGTGAAGCTTCCCTGCTGGGGCTGCCACTGGGATGGAAACAGGCAAACAAGGATGCCTATTTATGAGGGGAGAAATTTCTTCGCTAAGGATCGATCTTGCCAAGTGGCCTCAGTGATCTCACTCCATCGTCGCTGGAGCTTTTCCAGAAGAGATCAAGGAATCCGGATACAGCTGGAAGGGACACCAGGAGGCCTCCCAGATCAGGGGTCGCCAACCTTTTTGGACCTCAGAGACCAACAAAGTCATCATTTTAAATTCCACGGATCAGAGACCCTGGGAAAATCTGCCCCCAAAATGTCTGCAGGAAAATCCCGCACCCCGTTTTTTCCTACCGATCGATCGTTCTTTATTTGGGATCGCAGGATCCCGTCTCCAGCTCCGTTCTCAGGGAGAGAGGGAGAGACTTTTGACTTCGTGCAAGGAAAGCAGCAGAAGCCGCAGAAGTCTTTCTTTCTCTCCCCCCCAAACTCCACCAGAAATGAGTCCTTGCCGGCGCAGCCTCTTGGAGCAGGAGGCCTTGCGGGGTCCCAAAGACTCATTTCTGGCGGAGTTTGGGGGAGAGAAAGAAAGACTTTGGCTGCTTTCCTTGCGTGCAGGCAAAAGCAGAAGAAGAAAGAAGCAGAAAGAAGCAGCCCGGTGGCCAGGCCAGGCGCGTGGGGTGAGTGGGGCAAGTCCCCTCTCCGCCCTTCCCCCCCTCCCCTCACTCCCTCGTGTTGTGAGCAATGCAAGCGACGCAAGCCTTGTGTTCCCACGTGCCATGTGGGTGGTGCAGCCTTGTGTTCCTGCACAGCCTGGATTATTTGCTTTTTGGGGGGGGAGACATTTCTCTGCAGACCACCAACATTTTCTCGGGGACCACCAGTGGTCCCTGGCCCACCGGTTGGCAACCACTGTTCTAGCCCAATTCCCTTCACAAGCAGGAGACCCTAAACCCTTTCAGACAGGTAGTTGTCTAACCTCTTCTTAAAAGCCACAAGTGTTGGAGAACCCAGAACTTCTGAAGGCTGAGCTGTTCCATTGGATAAATTGTTCTCCCTGTCAGAAAATTCCTCCTTGTTTCTAGGTCGCTTCTCTCCTGGATCAGCCTCCCTCCTTTCCTTCTTGTCCTGCCTTCAGGCGCTTTGGAGAATAGCTTGACCCCCTCCTCTTGTTTGGGGCAGCCCCTCAAATGCTGGAAGATACTCTCTTGTCACCCCCAAGGCCTTCGTTTCTCTAGACTGGACAAACCCAAATCCTGTTCTTCATAGGTTTTCGTCTCCAGTCCTTTCATTTAAGATTCAAGACAACGATCTGTCTGGGAGGCCATAGATTGGACTGTCCCAGAGAAGGGCAAGGGACGACACGACGGCGTCTTCCAGTACTTGTAGGGAAAACCGCCATTATATAAAAAGAGAGCAAACCCCTCTCCATCAAGCACTGATGATGTTACCTCGTTGGGTCATGAAACGTCTAAAAGAAAGCAACCAAGCTCAGAGAACACCAAGGACCCCACAGTTTAACCTTGAACTACAAATCCCCTTCCTCCTCCCTCCTCCTTCCTCCTCCTCCTCCTCCTCCTCCCTCCTCCTCCCTCCCTCCTAGCACTGATGGTATTATTTAGCTGTATCATGAAACATCTGCAAGAAAACCACTAAGTTCAGAGGGTATCAAGGACCCACAGTCCTCTTCCTCCTCCTCCTCCTCTTCCCTTCAGCCCTGATGATGTCATTGACTTGGAAACATCCCCCAGAAAACCACCAAGTTCAGAGGGCACTGAGGACCCCGCAGCCACTCCCTCCCTCCTGGCATGGATGATGTCATCTCGTTGGGCCCTGAAAGGAAACAGCCAAACTCTGACAGCACCCAGGACCCCCCAGATTAAAAACAGCCGGCTCGCTTTGCTGGTCTGCTCCCTTTCCCCAAAGATCTTCCTCCACGCACACATTCTCTCCACCTACAATTCCGATTCCCCCCGCCTCTCCGTGGCACCGTTTACGTAGGGAAAACATGGAAGGAATTTGCAAGGCTCCAGGTGCTGCTTTCTATCCCATCCGAGCAGCCTGATCGATCCGGAACACATCGACTTAGTCAAACATGGGATGCAAACAGGAATTACAAAGCTCGGGAGAAGAATGATGGGGAAAGCAGGAGAGGGAGAGAGAGAGAGAGAGAGGAAAGAGAGAAGGAGAGAGAGGGAAGGAGAGAGAGGGGTAGGAAAGAGAGAAGGGGAGAGAGAGAGAAAGAAGGAGAGAGAGGAGGGGGGAGAGAGAAGGAAGGAGAAAGAGATAGAGAGAGCAGGAGAGAGAGAAGGGAGAGATGGGAAGAGAGAGAGAAGGGGAGAGAGAGAAGGAGAGAAAGAGAGAGGGGAAGGAAAGGGAAGGGAGAGAGAGAGAGGAGAGAGAGAGAGAGAAAGAAGGAGAGAGGAGGGGGAGAGAGAGGAAGGAGAAAGAGAGAGCAGGAGAGAGAGAAGGGGAGAGAGAGAAAGAAGGAGAGAGAGAAAAGGAGAGAGAGGAGGGGGAGAAAGAAGGAAGGAGAAAGAGATAGCGAGCAGGAGAGAGAGAAGGAGAGAGAGACAGAAGGGGAGAGATGGGAAGAGAGAGAGATGGGGAGAGAGAGAGAAGGAGAGAGAGAAGGAGAGAGAGAAGGAGAGAGAGAGAAGAAGAGAGAGAAGAGGGAGAGAAAGGAGAGAGAGAAGGGGAAAGAGAAGGGGGAGAGAGAGAGAGAGAGAGAGAAAGAAAGAAAGAAAGAAAGAAAGAAAGAAAGAAAGAAAGAAAGAAAGAAAGAAAGAAAGAAAAGAAAGCGAGCCATCCCCAGTTCCAAATTCTCGAGCCGACCGATGTCCTTGACTCACTGGGGGTTGCTTTTTGCTCGACCGTGTGACCTTGCACAGAATTCACGCAGCCAGAAAGGAAAACGTTTGCAAAAAGGCTCAGATTGTGTCAATTCCGAGCTTGGGAGGCCGGAGGGGGAGGGAGGACTGGGATGGAGGCCATATCTGCTACAGGAACACCCCTTGGGGGTCCACCTGGGATCATCCAGACATTTGCCCTTTTCATCCGCCGCAGAAGCGGAGGGCTTGTGTTGGTTAATACCAGCGGGCATTTGGGTAGCATCGCCTCAGCTCCAGCCTTGGAGGAAAATTTAGGGACGTTTCTACCAGATCCCTCCTGATCCGTTTTCACCCCAAATCTTGGAACTGGTTTTAATGGGGATTATCTAATCAGCCCCACTCTCAACAGGGGGAGAGGGGGAAAAATGTTTTTTCAGGCTTGTTTCTTACAACACTATGGGATGTGAGTCACCCAGAGCCGGTTTGATTGAATTCAGAGGGAGCCTGACAGAGCATGGCCCTATCCCACAACATGCAGATAACAGATAATCAGAGTTGGAAGGGACCTTACAGGTCATCTAGTCCAACCCGCCCGCCCAATGCAGTTCAGTGGTGAGAAAAGGTTTTTATTTATAGTGTAAGAAGCAATTCCAACACACACACACACACACCACAACTCACCCACACAGAGAATGAAATATTTGCGGCGGGGGGGGGGAGGATATCAAAAGAGGCAGAATATTATTAAACTTAATTCTACGACGTTTCTTTTCTGGTGACATTGTTTTGCTGACTCGAGCTTATAAAACTTACGTTAGACCAATCTTAAAGAGTACCGTTCAACGGTTTGGAATCCCCATATCTGACCTTAACACAATTGTGCGGGTTCAGGCATACTTTATGAGAAACAGATAACAGATCATCAGAGTTGGAAGGGACCTTGGAAGTCATCTAGTCCAGCCCCCTGCCCAAACAGAGACCCTACGCTATTTCTGACAGATGGGAGTCCGGTCTCTTCTTGAAAGCCTCCAGGGATGAAGCTCCCACAACTTCCGAGGGCAACTTCTGTTTCTTTGGTTGGTTGTTCTGACTATCAGAAATATTTCTCCTTATTTCCAAGTTGAATCTCTCCTGGGTCAGTTTCCATCTGTTATTCCTTGTCTGGCCTTCGGGTGCCTTAGATAATAGCTTGACCCTCTTCCTCCTCCTCTCTGGGGCAGCCCCTCAATAAAGTCAGATTAACAGAGTTGGAAGGGACCTTGTAGATCATCTAGTCCAACCCCTCTCCCTCAGATATTGGAAGATGCTCTCCTGTCTCCCCTGGTCTTCTCTTCCCTAGACTAGCCAGGCCCAGTTCCTACAACCGTCCGTCTTATGTTTCAGCCTCCAGTCCCCTCATCCTCCTGGTTGTTCTTCTCTGCACTCTTTCCAGAGTCACAACCTTTTTTTTATAGTGTGGGGACCGTTTTGCACTCTTCTCAGGGGTGGGCTTCCAAAAATTTAGCAACCAGTTCTCTGCCCGGTTGGATGGGTGGGTGTGGCGATGGTGGGCATGGCTTAGTCAGCCTCTTGCACCACCGCAGGAGGGGGTGGTGGAGTTTTTTGGCCTCCCCGAGCCTCCGCTGAGCCAGCCGCGTGTTGCAGCTGCCGCGAAAGCCAACCCAGTTCTAGGCTGCATCAACGGAGGGAGAGAATCCAGACCGGGTGAAGTGTTGATACCCCTTGATAAAGGTCACACTTAGAATATTGCATTTGGTTTCGGTTGCCCTGCTATGAAAACCAATATGGAGACTCCGGAAAGAGGGCAGAGAAGAGGAAGAAAGAGGATGATGAGACCGGAGGCTAAAACGTGTAAAGAACGGTTGCTGGACTTGGGTAGGTCTACTCGTGTAAAAAGGTCATGCAGTGATACGATAGCCGTTGGGAACAATCCATCAACGGTACCGAGTTGCCTCCAGCAGTTGTGCGGAGCTCTTTTTTTGTTCGTTTTGGAAAACAATTTTATTAGTTTTTTTTAAAAACAAACAAAACATAAAAACATCAGGTCTCTTCCATACATATATACAAGCAGTGTGTCGGTTGGTTCATCCGTTTTGTGCATTCATTTCGTAGTCTCAATTACAGTTATATTACATAACAACTCGTATTATCGATCCAAACTTATATATATCCTCGTATCACTATTAAAAAAATCATTTGACTATGATTTTATTTATCCATACTTTATGAGATAACTATAATTGAGGTAGTTTATTCTATAACAAATCATATAATCATACCGAATCTATCCTAAAAAAAACACTTTATAGATACGATGTCAAATAACAAAAGAAAAAGAAAAATCAAAGATATTCCTTATTATCTAACCTTCTAAATATTCTACTATTGTATTTTATCACCCAACCATTGATAGAAAAGGTCCCAAATTTTATAGAATTGTTTATCCTCTTGCTCTCTCATTTCAAATGTCAATCTACTCATCTCAGCACAACCCTGGAAGCTTTTAAGAAGAGGCCGGAGAGCCATTTGTCTGGAATGACATAGGGTGGTGTTGGTGAACCTGGCCAGCACCGAGAGCCGAAACCGGAGTGCACACGCACACACACACACACACACACACACACACACACGGGGCACGCACATGCATACCCGTTTCTTCTGGTTTCTGGTGCTCCCACGTGCACGAAGACCAGCTGGAGCCCTGGAACCCGGGAGAGCAATGGCCAATGGCTCTGGGGGCCACTTCCGGCATGCGTCATGGGCCTAGGGATTCCGGCTTGAGCAAGAGGGGTTGGACTAGAAGACCTCTAAGGTCCCTTCTGACTCTTGTTATTCTGTATTCTCCAAAATTACCCATGATAGATCCAACCTCACAATGAGGAAAAATTCCCCGGCAGTTACAACGGATAAAAAGTCGGACGCCCACTGGAGGTTGTCAAGAAGAGACTGGACAACCATTGGTCTGAAATGGTTCGGGGCTTCCTGCATGAGGAAGGGAAGGGTGGACTAGAAGGCCTCTGGGGTCCCTTTCCAGGCCTACCATTCCACGATCTCCCAACTTTGTCCAAGCTGCACGTAAGGGATGAAGCATCAGGCTGAGAACTGGATGAGACCCGAGCCGAGGACAATACTCAATAACGACGTCAGTTGTTTTTTTCTTAAATAAAGTTTTATTGTTTTTTTTTTAAGACATAGACAAACAAAACATAAAAACATCAAGCCATCTTCCATTATGGATACATACCGTGTGTTAGTTAATAAAGACGTCCGTTTTAAAGCCCGCTCAGGATTTCCCACATCTGCTGTGAGATGACACAATCATTCACAACTCATCTGCGTTGGCTTTTCCCAAGGAAATCTCCCCGGCTGGCCGAGCGTTTTGTGTGCGTCCATCTGTCTGAACCTCACGCGGGGAGAGGAACGAAAATCTGGGGGAAGAAATTTGCATCGTTGTGTTTTGCTTTCTGAATTGCATTAAAACAAGACGGCGTCTCCGTGCGCTCACCGAGTTTGGCCGCTGCTGTTGCCCTTGTGCAGATGTGCTTGTAAAGGGAGCGAGCTCCTTTTGGCTTACAAGGAGATTTTCCTTCATTTTTGTTACCTCACATCCGTCAGGTTTTTAAATCCAGTTTTAAAATTGTGCGTAAATCAAATGTATGCATCATTTTGCACTTAGGTCTTATTTTCGGGGGACATCATCCATTGACTAACCTCATTTGCGTGCATCTCCCCCTGGCCTCCTTTTCACTCTCAAAGGCCTTCGGGAATTTCTTCTGCGGCCGGCAAGGCTTCTCTGAAAGCCTCTGCATCCCATAATAGAACCTCTGGATCGATCCAGAGCTTTGTTTTCAGCTCCCGAGGCCTTCAGGAAAACCTTCTTGAAGCCTTCTTGGAACTGCTGAAAGGGCTGTGTGGTAGAGTGGCGATAGATGATGTTGGCGAGGCTCCACGGCCACTTGACCTTGAGGACACAGACAAACCTCCAAGTGGCCTCAACGACCCTCTGAAAGGATGCAAATGACCAGCTGCCTGCAAGGAATATAAAACCTTCCATTCCCCTCCATCCAGTCAGAGCTGAGGAAGCTTCTTAGATGAGAAGCAAAACATCTTCAAAGAAAAACAAGAAAGTACAGTTGCCCCCTGAAAAACCAACTGGATGATTAAGAATCTCTACAAATCTCCAGTAATGAAGCACCCACAACTTCTGAAGACAAAACTGTGTTCCACTGGTTAATTGTTCTCCCTGTTGGGGAATTCCTCCTTAATTTCAGGTTCCTTCTCTCCTTGGTTAGTTTCCATCTATTGTTTTCTTGTCTTGCCTTCTGGTGCTTTGGAGAATAAGTTGACCCCCTCCTCTTCTTTGGAGCAGCCCCTCAAATACTGGAAGATGCTATCATGTCTCCCCTTACTCCTTCTTTCCTCTAGACCGGCCCGACCCCAAATCCTGCAGCCGTTCTTCATAGGTTTCCGTCTCGGGGCCTTTGATCATCTCAGTTGCTCTTCTCTGCGCTTTTTCCAAAGTCTCAACCTCTTTTTTTGTGTAATGGGGGTGACCAAAACTGGATGCAAGTATTCCAGGTGTGGCCTTACTAAGACTTTACAAAGCGGCGCTAATCCTTCATGTGATTTTGATTCTGTGCGCCTGTTTATATATCCAAGGATCGTATTAGCTTTTGGGGCTGCTGCCTCACATGGCTGGCTCATGTTTAAGCGATCGGAATAGGCTTCTCTGTTTGAATTATTAAATTTACACAGGCCGTCCTCCCCTTAGAATCATTCACTTAGCAAATAGTTCAAAGTTACAACTGCCCTGAGGAAAAAAGAGTCTTACGAACAGTTCTGAAATTTCATTCTATCAGATGGTTGCAATAAAGGTATTTGCAAACGGGTAAATTTCCCAAGAACGCAGGTGGTCTCTTGACTTATGACAGGATTTTTGTTGCTAAACAAGCCAGTTGTTGTGAATTTTGTACCATTTTGCGGCTTTTCTTTGCCATCGTGAAGTGAATGGCTGCAATGGGTTGTTAAGTCAGTCCAGTGATTGCTCAGTGCATTTTGGTCCATTTTATGACCTTTCCTGCCACGGTTATTAAGCAAGTCACTGCAGTTGTTAAGAGAGTAACACAGTTGTTAAGGGAATCTGGTTTCCCCATTGACTTGGCTAGTTGGAAAGTGTTCTGACCCAAACCCTTGTCCAATAAAACAAACACGAACCACAGGGAACAGAAACCTTTTAATGAGTCTTACGAATCCCCGGTTAAAAGGCTGCTGCAAACTAATTAACTTTGATAAGCACGAGCCTCGCCAAAACTGTGCAAGGCTGCCAAGAATCACAGATAAGAAATATTTCACAACACGAGAGTCTTCAAATACCAACTTAAGATACTGTAATGTCCATGAGGCTGAGTTTCAAAACGTCTTTGCTTCCTGCAAAGAACGTCCAATTCCCAGCTGGCTTTTATCTTCTTGAAGGAGGGGCCCTTACCTTGCAGCCTTACTCCCGAGTCGCCCGTGTTGTTGCAACTGCTCTTTCCTACGAGCAACCCTGCGCTCACGCGCACTTGGCACAGGCTCCTCGGGAACCTCCTCGTCGCTGCTGCCAGCCCCCACAATCTCTGAAGGCAGCAGTCCACTCCCTGATGGTCCTGGCCCCTCATCTGAGTCCTCGCTCTCCTCAGCCGTCTGTACCTGCTGCCAACTAACTACAACAGAAAGTCACGAAAGTGATTCTGGGACATTGTGCTGGTCATAAATACGAATCAGTCGCTAAGTGTCTAAATTTTGATCATGTGATCACAGGGATGTTGCAATGGTCATAAGTGTGAAAAACAGCCATAAGTCGATTTTTTTAAGTGCCCATGTCTATTTGAACGGTCCCTAAATGAACGGTTGAACTGATTCTTTTATCCAAATGGGAGATTATATTTCGTTTTCTTTCTACTTGGAAATTGCCTCTATGTTTTGATTGTGAAAACTTGTTTTTGTAAACCAGACAGGCTTATTGTTATAGAAATGGCTTGTACCCACTGTTGTGTAAAAGCAAAAAAATTGTGGTTGTAATGTTGTTTACTTTCTACCCTGTTTCCTCAAAAATATGACCTACCCTGAAAGTAAGTCCTAGCTTGATTTTATACAGGTGCACCCAAATATAAGCCCTACTCCAAAAATAAGCCCTAATTAAGATCTCACCCACTCTGGAGTGGACAGGTAAATATTAAGCTAGGGTAGAGATGGAGGGGTTAGAGCTGCCCTACTACTTACCTTTGGACAGGTGTAACCAGGCCTCACACACCTCGACACCTGCCTGGCCGGTCCATTTCTTCTGCAGCCAGAAAGGCTGGCCAGGTTTTCCTGAAGGCCTCTGGAGTGGATAACCAAGCTCTGGATCGATCCAGAGCTCTATTATGGGATGCAGAGGCCTTCAGGAAAGCCTTGCCTGTTGTAGAAGAAGAAATTCCTGAAGGCCACTGACAGCAAAAAGGAGGCCAGAGCGATGTGTGCAAGTGAGGTTAGTCAGTAAATGACGTCCCCTGAAAATAAGACCTGGTGTCTTTTTTGGCGGCAAAAAAAAATAAAATAAGACAGTATCTTATTTTCGGGGAAATACGGTCGTGCGCTAAAAAGAGTCGGAAGTCTGTGCCTTTTTCTTTTCTTGTTTTTATCCCATTAGACTAATACCCCTTCCTCGTCTCTCCCTCTCTTCTTATTTTTCCATGTTTTTATTCCCTTTGTGTTTTATTTTATGTTATTTCAAGCAGAGAACAATTTTATTATCTCCTTCCATCCAGTGGGGTTTTTGTTTGAACACACCAGGCGGCTTGCCAGACGCCAGAAATTGCAATTGCTGTTAGATAACCACTTTCTAGACAGGATGGGGGGTTAAAAATGGGAATCGGATCAGTCTCCCAGATGGGAAGCCACTAGGCCAGGATTTCTCAATTTGGCCACCTCAAGACCTATGGACTTCAACTCCCAGAATCCCCCAGCCAGCCTTGTTCAGACCCCCAGCTGTCTAGGGAATTGTGGGAGTTGAAGTCCACGCGGTCTTAAAGGGGTAAAGATTGGAAACACCTTCAAGTGGTGAAGATGGTGGCACTTCAACCTTGACCCCCTTGAAGATATATGGACTTCAACTCCCAGAATCCCCCAGCCAGCCTTGTTCAGACCCCCTGATGTCTAGGGAATTCTGGGAGTTGAAGTCCACATGTCCCAAAGTGGTAAGGATGAGAAACACCTTAAACTGGTGAGGATGGTGGAACTTCATTCTCAATCTTGGCAATTTTAAAGTGGATGGACTTCAACTCCCAGAATCCCCCAGTTGGCTAGTGTTCAGAACCCTGATGTCTAGGGAATTCTGGGAATTGAAGTCCACGCTATCTTAAAGGGGTAAGGATTGGAAACATCTTCAAGTGGTGAGGATGGTGGCACTTCAACCTTGACCCCCTTGAAGACATATGGACTTCAACTCCCAGAATCCCCCAGCCAGCCTTGTTTAGAACCCTGCTGCCTAAGGGAATTCTGGGAGTTGAAGTCCCCACGGTCTTAAAGTGGTAAAAGAATGAGAAACACCTTCAAGTGGTGAGGATGGTGGCACTTCAACCGTGGCCCCTTGAAGACCTGTGGACTTAAAATCGCACTGAATCAGATGGTGAAACTTCATTCTCAATCTTGGCAATTTTAAGCTGGATGGACTTCCACTCCCAGAATCCCCCAGCCAGCCTTTATATTTCTCCTTTGTATTTTATACTTCGATAAACTAATAATAAAAAAAGTTAAATCACTAAATGAACTGTTGTACGTCGAGGGCTTATTTGTATCCACCCAAATCTGGAGCATTCCACCTTTGCAAAGGAATAAAATCCTGGAAGAAATTCATTCCAGTCATCCTTGACAACCAACAGACTTGGTGGCGTTAAGAACAGCAGAAAGAAATCCAAAGTTTGCAAACAGACCATGAAATTTATTTATTTTTTAAAATTCAGAGGATAGCCTGGAAATTAAATTTAGCATAGAACAGAAAAAAAGGGCATAATTTTCTTTGCTTGCCGTTCCTTCCCCACTTCTTAAGACAAATAAGGCAGGAATTAATTACCTAGTATTGATTAATTGATTGCTGCCAATTTTGAGACACATTTCTTTAACCACAGCTACTTGACAGATCGGTTGTTGCTGACATAAAACTGCAGTAAAACTCGGGGATTTGCTTCCCAGCTCTGCAGGTTGAGGGCGAATTAAACCCACAACTTTAAAAAGGGTATTTGTATTGGTATAAATGGTTGAACAATAGAAATAAGGATAAAGGAGATAGGGGAATTATAGAGTAATGTATATGAATGTATATAAAGGTATATATAAATGTAGACGTTTACATGAGATTGGTTTGTATAATGATGACACAGTACTGTTAAAATTAACGTGTAAAAGGTGAAAAAGAACCTTTTATTGCAAAAAAAAAAATTGGCATTTGTTGGACAGACGTCCTATAAGTTCCTCTAGTCATTTCTCAGATTTTTCTCACTTATCATTCCAATGTTGTTAGAGTCTTCAACAAAAATGTTAGGAGGTTAACTGGGAACATACTAAAATAGTGGATTTTTTTTTTAATAATTAAAAAAACCCGGTTTTCAGAGTTTTACGTGTTTTGCAAGAGGCTCACACTCATCCGTCTTCGGACAAAGATGAGAAGCGGTGTTTATGTGCAGCCAGGAAGCTGCCTCTTGACTGTGTAGGTCAGGGGGGAAATTTATTCTACGGGATGGTTAGGAGAGAGAAGCCAGATATGTCAACAGCCTCTCCTCTTTGGCCTCTCTGATAACTGCGGTCGTGCTCCAGCCATAAGCCAGTTCTGCTTTCTTTACATTCCTTCCTTCCTTCCTTCCTTCCTTCCTTCTCTTCCTTCCTTCCTTCCTTCCTTCCTTCCTTCCTCCCTTCCTTCCTTCCTTCCTTCCTGTTTTTTAAGAAGATACAGCATTTTTGGGGCATAGTCTAGGGTCTCCTGCTTGAGTAGAAGGTTGGACTAGAAGACCTCCAAGGTCCCTCCCTCCTTCCCTTCCTTCCTTCCTTCCTTCCTTCCTTCCTTCCTTCCTTCCTTCCTTCCTTCCTTCCTTCTTTTTTCTCAAAATGCCATGCAGATTCTGGACTTTGAACCAAAGGGGATCTTCTATCTGTACTGGTCCTATTTCCTAAATATCTATCATCTGTCTATCTCCATCTTTATATTTATATCATCTATATCTATATAGGTATCTAATTACATGTCATCTGTCCGTCTGTCCATCCATATCTGTCTATCAATCATCTCTCTCTCTTTTCATCTATCATCTCTATCTCTCTAATCATTTATCTATCTATCATTTAACTATCATCTCTCTCTTATCTATCTGTCTATCTATCTATCTATCTATCTATCTATCTATCTATCTATCATCTCTTTCCATCTATCATCTCCATCTCTATTTAATCTATTATCTATCTATCTAATCTGTCTATCATCTATCTACTATCTATCTATCTATCTATCTATCTATCTATCTATCTATCTATCCATCCATCTATCTATCATCTCTTTTCATCTATCATCTCCATCTCTATCTAATCTATCATCTGTCTATCTAATCTGTCTATCTATCTATCTATCTATCTATCTATCTATCTATCTATCTATCTATCTATCTATCTATCTATCTATCATCTCTCTCTTCCATCTATCATCTCCATCTCTATCTAATCTATCATCTATCTATCTAATTTATCTATCATCTGTCTACCTATATCTATCTATCATGTCTCTCATCTATCATCTCTATCTAATCTATCTATCTATCCTAATCTAATCTAGCACTAAAAAGAAAAAATAGCTACAGTGAAAAAACTGCTTATGAAAAAACATGCCAACATGTGTCACATTTTGGGCAAACATTAAAAGCTCACCATTGATTTCAGAAGAAAAGGTCCGGGAGAACGAGGAGTAGAAATATGATCAAGCTCTACCTATTTACACATCTTTGATTTTTAAAAAAACAACAACTACTAAGCAGAGCCATGATTCTCAACCTGGACTGAGAAATGCTGGCTGTGGAATTCTGGGAATTGAAGTCCACCCATCTATAAGTGGCCAAAGATGACAAAACAGTGGCGTAGAGACCCAGGCAAGACCAGACTACATGCATCCTTCTGGCAGGAGGGGAAAAAAAAACAGAAAAGAAGATTTTCTTCTTATCCTGCTTCAAACTTCCAGCGCCTTTCCCACTACAACTCCCATGGTTCCCAGCCCGGGCTTTACTTTGGGGTTCCACCCAGCCTTTTGCTACTTCCACCTGGCCAAAGGCCTTGGCTGCCCTTTGAACACTGGACCGATCCAAGCCAGTCTGACCGATTGGAGGAAGGCTTTGGAAGGAAGGGGCAGATTCCGGAGACGGAAAGTGGAGCCACAGCAGAAAATCTTTCCTGCTTGGCAGGACCCAACGGAAGCCGGGCTGGACCGCAGGGGTTTGCGGGGGGGGAGGGGGGTGGATGAGGACTGTGACTATTTTTGGAGGCATCAGCTCATTCTGGACCCCGAGCTGCCACCGCCACCCCCTCCTCCTCCTCTTCCTCTGCCAGCTGTCCGGCAGCCAATTTCCATGGCAGGATTCAGGGATGATGTGACTTCAAACTCCTCTTTTGACCTCTTGGCAACAGAGAAACTTGAACCCAGGGGAGGGAAAGGAGAAGGATCTGGAAGACTCTGATAGACCCTCTCTCTTATTGAGAGTGGGGGGTGTGTGGGGGGGTCAAGCTCTTCTCCAAAGCCCCAGAAGGCAGGACCAGAAGCAACAGACAGAAACTAACCGGGGAGAGAAGCAACCTGGAATTAAGGAGAAACTTTCTAACAGGGAGGATAATTAACCAGCGGAACAGCTGGCCACCAGAACTTGTGGCTGCGCCATCTTTCTGGGGAAGCTTAAAATATTCTCCCAAATGCCTTCATCCTGATGATGCTATTTAACTGGGTCACGAAACATCGGCAAGAAAACAGTCAATGTCAGGGAGCACCAAGGACTCTGCAGTTGTCCAACTTCCTTCCTTCCTCATCCTTCCTCTCCGTATCCTCCCTCCTTCCTTTTCTTTTCGCAAGGGGTCCCCGTGTTTAGATCCTAGGCGGTGAGCGGCTAAGGACCATTTGGGGAGCAGAGCCTCAAATGTTCTATCCAGATGACTTACAAACCTCTGAGGGAGAGGAGGAACAGCCGACAGGGAGTCGGAGTGCAGCTCCGGAGGTTGTGGAGGAGGCTGGGGAAGGGCAGAGGCCGGCTGGGCAGTCAGAGGAGGACCCAGGCCCATCCTTTCTCCATCCTAGGGCACGCAGGGAGGAACGGAGAAGGGAGCAACGTGAATGGCGTGGTCTATGGGGGAGGAAAGGGCCTTGATCCCCTTCATGGGCTGCAGCTCTGACAACTGGATAAGAGGACGGACCTGCGTAAGGGCCAGTGCTGGAAAGAAAGCGTGGAAAGATCTCTAGTTTATGGTTCCTCTCCGAGTTTGGCGTCCTTCCCAGTGTGTGTGTTATCTGTGAATGTCCTCCAGTCCTCCTCTTGCCTGATTTGTGTTGGGTTTTTTTTCCCCTCCTTCTTGTAACTGTTTGTGGGGGAGTTTTTTTGTCTTCCGTCAAGGAGATTTGTGACTGTGTGTATTTTGTATTTCCTCCCCCTGGGTCATCACACCTCTTTGCTGCCTCCCCGAGCGTGCGTGGCCTTATTGGAAACACACAGTGATTAATTAATTTTTCCCTTCTTCTGAGTTCCCCAAAGGACAACATGACAATATTCATTTGGCTTTGTGTGTACGTGGGCAAATCCTGGCTGAATTCAGCCCCGAGTTGTTGTTTTTTTAAAATTTTATTAGGATGGCTGAATTGCTTTCTTTCTCAGAAGCCGGAGACGGGGGAGCATGGTTCGCATTATAATCTCAGCAATGAGAATAACATGTTGTTGAAATGCTTGCCGGCAGCTGCAGAATTAAGTAACCAATTAATTAAAGTGACCACAAAAAGACTTGGTCACCGGACCGGTTCTTTGCACGGGGGCACGGGAGGACTCAGAAGGCAACAACTGTTGTGTGGCAAGAGAGGCACACGCAGCTCCCACAGAGTTTAAATTAAAATAGAATAGAATAGCAGAGTTGGAAGGGACCTTGGAGGTCTTCTAGTCCAACCCCCTCCCTAGGCAGGAAACCTTACACCACTTCAGACAAAGGGTTGTCCGATCTCTTCTTAAAAACTTCCTGTGTTGGAGCATCCACAACTTCTGGTGGCAAGCAGTTCCACTGATTCATTGTTCTAACTGTCAGGAAATTTCTCCTTAATTCCAGGTTGCTTCTCTCCTTGGTTAGTTTCCATCCATTGTTTCTTGTTCTGTCCTCTGGTGCTTTGGAGAGTAGATTGACCCCCTCCTCTTCTTCGGGGCAGCCCCTCAAATATTGGAAGACTGCTATCATATTATCAATCTATGATCTATCTATCATCTAGCTAGCTAGCTCTATATTTTCTATATCAGTCTATCTCTATATCTATCTATCTATCTATCTATCTATCTATCTATCTATCTATCTATCTATCTATCTATCTATCTATCTATCTATCTATCTCTATATCTAGCTAGCTAGCTCTATATTTATATCTGTCTCTCTATATCTATCTATCGTATTTATCGTATCTCTCTCTATATATATATCTCTATATCTAGCTAGCTAGCTAGCTCTATATTTATCTATATGTCTATCTCTATATCTATCTATTGTATCTATCTGTCTGTCGTATCTATCTATCTATCTATCTATCTATCTATCTATCTATCTATCTATCTATCTATCGTATCTCTCTCTCTCTCTCTCTCTCTCTTTATCTATCTCTATAGCTAGCTAGCTCTATATTTTTCTGTATTTCTATCTCTATATCTATCTATTGCATCTATCATATCTATCTATCCATCTATCTCTATCTCTCTAGCTAGCTAGCTAGCTCTATATTTATCTATATATGTCTATATCTATCTCTCTACCTACCTACCTACCTACCTACCTACCTATCTCTATATCTAACTCTCTAGCTCTCTATCTCGCTATTTATCTATCTATCTATCTAGCTCTATATTTATCTATATCTTTCTATATCTATCTATCTATCTATCTATCTATCTATCTATCATCTATCATCTATCATCTATCATCTATCTCTATCCATCCATCCATCCATCCATCCTATCTTCCATCTATGATCTCTCTCTTTCTCTGCCTGCCTACCCACCCATCTACCTATCCATCCATCCATACACACATACACACATACCCATACTATACATATACCTATTAATCACAGACCATTTAGAATAAATAACAGAAAAAAGGGAGTCTTGAGAGTTAACAGCAACATTAATGGAGGCAATCTCCTTGGGGAAATTTAATAAAAAACACAATACTTTTCCAAACATTGCTCTCTCTCCTAGACTGTTCCTAATTCTTTTTTTGTTTCTGATCTGAAAGCCCAGAAATAACTGGAGCCTGTTTTTGTTTTTTATAATCCCCTCTATAAAATTACGAAAAGTCTGCAGCCTTTTCATACGCAACGTCCGAGAAGGGAGCCATGAACCAAACCGCACGTGCAGAGAAGGCACGACCGAAGCGGTCTGGGTCATTGTTTCTCTACTGGGGCTTTTACAGCCCAGCTCACGGGAGGAAGCGGCTCCTGGCTTGGCCTTGGCCAGCGGGTGCCCTAATTTCAGAGAGGACCCTGGGGACGCTGTGACCATCATAACTGTGAGTCAGTTGCCCAGGGTCTGAATTTGGATCATGTGACCGTGGGGAATGCTGCGACGGTCGTTAAGTGGGAAAACAGATCCCAAATCACATTTCCAGTGCCGTTGCGACTTTGACTGGTCACTAAACAGAGGGTTATAAGGAGAGGACCAGCTGTCTTTGGCATTTTTAAACATTTCAACAGATTAACCGAGTTGGAAGGGACCTTGTAGGTCATCTAGTCCAACCCCCTTTTTGTCTTAAATCCCAGCCTTTAGGAGAGAAACATACAGGTGAGGACATGAAGTGTAGCACATGCAGCTAGTCCTTGGCTTACGGCCACAATGGGGCCCAACATTTCTGTTGTTAAGTGAGGCATTTGTTAATTTGCCCCACTTTACAGCCTTCCTTGTAACGGTTGCTAAGCGAATCGGTGCGGTGGATCAGTCAGTCACAAGGCTGTTAAGTGAATCTGGCTTCCCCATCGACTCTGCTGCTCAGAAAGTCACAAAAGTCATCCCACCCCCACCCCCTGTACTGCGCCCCGATTTTGAATAAACCGGTGCAAGGTTCATCCACGGGGAGGCCACCAGCCTGGGGGAGATTTGGGGCAAGAAGCAAGCAGCGGCTTAAAAGAAGGAAAGTAGAACAAGTGATGGATTCCTGGACACAGTGGACACACCCTTCCTCCACAGGGAGCAAAACTTGGGGGCTGGACTAGAAGACCTCGAAGGTCCCTTCCAGTTCTATTCTATTCTATTTATTCTGTTTCAATCTATTCTATTCCATTATTTTCTCTTCTATTATTTCTATTTCTCTTCTATTATTTCTATTTCTCTTCTCTAATCTCTTCTCTTCTATTTCTATTCTATTATTTTCTATTCTCTTCACTTCTATTTATTCTCTTCTATTATTTCTATTTCTATTCTATTCTCTAATCTCTTTTATTTCTCTTCTCTTCTCTTCTCTTCTCTTCTCTTCTCTCTTCCTCTCCTCTCCTCTCCTCTCCTCTCCTCTTTCTCTTCTCTTCTCTCCTCTCCTCCTCCTCTACTCTGTATTCTATTCCATTCCATATTTCTTCTCTTCTCTTCTCTTCTCTTCTCTTCTCTTCTCTTCTCTTCTCTTCTCTTCTCCTCTCCTCTCCTCTCCTCTCCTCTCCTCTCCTCTCCTCTCCTCTCTCTCTCCTCTCCTCTTCTCGAGCTGCATTTACACAAGGTACCTGACCTGGATACTGAGTCAAAACCCATTAACTTTCAAAAATACCAATATTCATTTGTCAAATTCCTCTCTTCCTCATCCTTTCATGAAAACTGACAGATCTTTTATTCGGGAGGTATAGTTCTCTGTGTGGTGTTTGTTTGCACATTTGCACCGCACGCCGTGTGGTGTTTGCACATTTTTTTAAAAAAAAAAATCTATGCAGCCGCCCCACCTCACCAAAGCATGCATGCCTTATGCTCCAGCAACAAATTAATATTTCTTACCTATGCCTGTCACGTTATGCAATTAAATCAACCTTTGTTCTTTTGCTTCACAATAGGCCAAAAAAAAATAAAAACCCACCCAATGGGAAAGAAAACGTATAAACTCATCTTCGCCGTCCAAATTTCCAAACCATCCTCTGGCTTGAAATTCCAGGTGGCGAAAAGTTTTTCAAAATATAACACCAGAGCTCCGTTTTAGATCATGGCGGGGAATAGAAGGGTCTCTTATCAGTATTGTACAGCTAGCCCTTGACTTACAACAGTTCAATTAATGACTGTTCAAAGTCACAACTTTGAAGACAACTTTGAATGCGGTAGCTTGGTGGCTTAGACACTGAGCTTGTCGATCCGAAAGGTCAGCAGTTCGGCAGATTGAATCCCTAGCGCCGTAGGGCGGAGTGAGCTCCCGTCCCTTGTCCCAGCTTCCGCCAACCCAGCAGTTCGAAAGCATGTAAAAAATGCAAATAGATAAATAGGAACCACTTTGATGGGAAGGGAACAGCGTTCGTGTGCCGAGAAGGAAGACGAAGAGCTGACAGGGAGTGGGAGTGTGGCTCCATTGGCTGTGGAGGAAACTGGGGAAGGACAAAGTCCGGCTGGGCAGAGCAGGGGAGGGGTAGAACAAGGGAGAGGGAGTTCAGAGGAAGACCCAGGCCCACCCCTTCCTCATCCTTGGGCACGCAGGGAGGAATGGAGAAGGGAGCAACGTGGGTGTCATGGCTTACGGGGGAGGAAAGGGCCCTGATTCCCTTCATTAGCTGCAGCTGGAAACACAGTGTATATTAAAAAAAGCAAGCTGCGCGCAGCAAACTGTTGAGAGCAAATGTGACTTTATCTTGTATTGTCGTGGATTACCTGTGTTCCTGGCATCTTCCCAACGGTGTGAGTTTTGCCGTGCTTTCAATTCTGAAATTCCTTCTCCTGCCCTGTCAAACTAATTGCTTCAGTTTGTTTTTGGGGGGTTTTATGTTACAGTTTGTGCGTCCCTTGTTTTGGACTGAATTTTCTACAGCCAAAGGCTGTTCCTGGGTTAGGGTTAAGGCCCTCCCGAAGGTAACCTGGACATGGGGGGCAAAGTTGGGGATAATAAAGGGACTCTTCCTGCTTATTTGATTGTGTTGCCTTTGTGCCACGCCCCTTTCGGTCATCACAGCTCTGCGCACCTTTGGCGTTTAGCCCTGCCAGCCACGTGGCCACGGAGACGTCTTCGGACAGCGCTGGCTCTTCGGCTTTGTAACGGAGATGAGCAGTGATAGAATAGATCAGGAGTCTTCAAACTTGGCAGCTTTAAAACTTGTGGACTTCAACTCCCAGAATTCCTGAGCTAACTTGACCAGAGGAGGAATTCTGGGAGTGGAAGTCCACAAGTCTTAGAAGAATTCTGGGAGTTGAAGCCTTAAAGCGGTCAAGTTTGAAGACCCCTGGAATAGATAAATAGATAAAGAGAGATTGAATAGATAAAGAGAAAGAGAGAGAGATAGAATAGAGAGAGGGAGAGATAGAATAGATAGGCAGAATAGATAGATAGAATAGATGAGGAGCCTTCAAACCTGGCAGCTTGAAGACATGCAGACTTCAACTCCCAGAATTCCTGAGCTAACATGACCAAAGGAGGAATTCTGGGAGTTGAAGACCACAAGTCTTAGAAGAATTCTGGGAGTTGAAGTCTTAAAGCTGTCAAGGTGAAGACCCCTGGAATGGATAGATAGATAAAGAGAGGTTGAATAGATAGAGAGAAAGAGAGATAGGTAGAATAGAGAGAGGGAGAGATAGAATAGATAGACAGAATAGATAGATAGAATAGATGAGGAGCCTTCAAACTTGGCAGCTTGAAGACATGCAGACTTCAACTCCCAGAATTCCTGAGCTAACATGACCGGAGGAGGAATTCTGGGAGTTGAAGTCCAAAGTCTTCAAGCTGCCAAGTTTGAAAAAAAAAAAACCTGCCTTAGAGTCACAACATTGCTGAAAACAGTGATTTATGACCATTTTTCTTACAATCCTCGCAGCACCTCCCAGGGTCACGTGATCAAAATTCAGATGCTTGGCAAAACTGACTTGTAGTTACGACGGTCGCAAAGTCCCCTTTGGCGATCTTCTGGCCAGTCCACGAGGAAGCCGGATTCCTTTCACGAACGTCTTACTAACAATTTAACAATGGCAACGACTCATTTAACAACTGTGGTA
>NC_141993.1:92290576-92313076 GCF_049901715.1 Pseudonaja textilis | reverse complement strand
TTTTACTACTTAACAGAATAACAGAGTTGGAAGGGAGATCATCTAGTCCAACCCAGCGCCCAAGCCGGAGATTCCTTACCATTTCAGACAAAATGGCTGTCCAGTCTCTTCTTAAAAACCTCCAGTGATGAAGCACCCACCACTTCTGGTGGCAAGCAGTTCCACTGGTAAATTATCCTCACTGTTCGGAAGTTTCTCCTTAGTTCCAGGTTGCTTCTCTCCTGGATGGGTTTCCATCTGTTGCTTTTTGTCCTGCCTTGGAGAATAGCTTGACTCCCTCTTCTTTGGGTCAGCCCCTCAAATATTGGAAGATGCTATCATGTCCCCTCAAGTCCTTCTTTTCACTAGAGTAGGCATATCCAATTCCAACAATTGATCACTGTATATGTTTTAGAGTCTCCAGTCTCCTAATCCTCTTTGTTGCTCTTCCCTGCACTCTTTCCAGTCTCAACATTGCTTTTTATCTCGTGGCATGATAGCATGGCCAAAATAATAATAATAATAATAATAATAATAATAATAATAATAATAATAATAATAAGAAGAAGAAGAAGAAGAAGAAGAAGAAGAAGAAGAAGAAGAAGAAGAAGAAGAAGAAGAAGAGGAGGAGGAGGAGGAGGAGGAGGAGGAGGAGGAGGAGGAGGAGGAGGAGGAGGAGGAGGAGGAGGAGGAAAAGAAGAAGAAGAAGAAGAAAAAAAGGAAGAAGAAGAAGAAGAAGAAGAAGAAGAAGAAGAAGAAGAAGAAGAAGAAGAAGAAGAAGAAGAAGAAGAAGAAGAAGAAGAAGTTGTTAATCCATAGAACTAGACAAATGGCAGAAACTGTGGGAGAGGAACTACAAATTAACAATGTCAACTGCATACAAAGAAAATTTGTATAAGACGTTTTATAGATGGAATTTTGCACCGCCAAGACAGGCAAAGATGTTTTGAGATAAATCAGCTAAAAGCTGGAAATGCCATCAGACCCCTGGATCATATCACCATGTCGGGTGGTCTTGCATAGAAGCCAAAAGATATTGGACAAAAATACGCACCTGGTTGGCAAAGTTGACACAGCAACGTATTGATTTAAAACCTGAAATATTTCTGTTGGGGATTATACCTGAAACTTATACTAAAGAGAAGGCAGACGTAATTATTCATGTATTTAACTGCAGCTGGAATTGTATTTGCACAAAACTGGAACGGTGAAGGGATCCCAACAGATGAGAATGCGATCAGGAAAATATTAGAATGTGCAGAAATGAACAGGCTAACCCTTGGGATTAAAGAAAAGGAACAAACTGAAAAATAGGATGTGGGAATTATTTTTATCAGTGGCTGGAGAATAAATATGGAAGTTAGAAATTAAAGAAGATTAGCAAAAAAAAACCAGTAAGCATGTGAATAAGAATTAAATATGCTAAGATGGGGATGGTCATAATAATTAGATATATTATGTATAGAAATATAAAATAAGAATAGAGTATTAATACTATAGTAATGAATATGTATTAACTGTAATATTAGGTTATACAATTAATTGCTATTATGTAATATAATTATATTAGCGATTAGGAAATGGATGCGCAAAAAAAAAAGTGGTAAACCAACCGGTGCACTGTTTGTAAATTTATGAAGGATGATGTTTTTATATTTTATGTTGTATGTCTATGTTGTTTCGTTGTTAAAATAAAAAACTTTTTTAAAATAAAAAAATAGAGTATTAATCCTGTAGTAATGAATATGTATTAACTGTAATTGTTATTGCACAAGGTATTTGCACCCAAACTGTTTAAATGGAATTTATCTCGTGGCGACCCAAAACCAGGTGCAGAATTCCAGGTGTGGCCTTAGTAAGGCATTTATAAAGTGGTAGTAACACTTCATGTTATCTTGACGCTTCCCCTTCTATCAATGCAGCCCTGAGTCTCTTTTTCTGTGGAGATTCTCTGTCATCCAAGTCACGGTTGTCATAAAAGTGTTTTTTTCAGGAAGCAACTGGACTTTCAGGTTTTCCTTTGAAGACGTTTCGCTTCTCCTCCAAGAAGCTTCTTCGGCTCTGACCGGATGGAGGGAAACTGAAGGGTTGATCCTCCTTGCAGACAAATCTGATCATTTGCATCCTTTTTAGAGGGTCGTTGAGGCCACTTGGAGGTTTATCTGTGTCCTCAGGGTGCTTTTTTTCAGGAGGCAACTGAACTTTCGGGTTTTCCTTTGAAGACGTTTCGCTTCTCCTCCAAGAAGCTTCTTCAGCTCTGACCGGATGGAGGGAAACTGAAGGGTTGATCCTCCTTGCAGACAAAGCTGGTCCTTTGCATCCTTTTTAGAGGGTCGTTGAGGCCACTTGGAGGTTCGTCCGTGTCCTCGGGGCCACCCGACTGGTTGAAATGGGTGTGGAGCCTTCTTGGAGCCGCGTTGTGGACTCCACGCCCGTTTGTACCCCTCAGGTGACTCTGAGGACCCAGACAGATCTCCAAGGGCAGTCCGGTCTCTTATTGACAGCTTCCAGGGATGGAGCTCGTAGCCAAAAAGATGGAGATTGGATCCTCTTCACTTGTTTGAATGGCCCAAGGAGCTTCTCTTTCGTGCCTCTCTGCTCTCTCCTTGGAGGCCGAGTCTTTCCCGGATGCCTTTGGGGTGTTTTGGGCTGTTCGATGATGCTTTGATAAAGTGATTGTGGGTATTTAAGTAACCGCCGTGCCCCCCCACTTCCGTTCCTTCCTCTGTCTCCTAGCTGAACGAGCTGGACAAGGCGGCCGACGCGGCCCACACCTTCTTTGCGGCCAACCCAGAACACCTGGAGATGCAGCAGGACCTGGACAATGACAAGGCCCTCTCCGAGAAGGTGCACCTGGTGGACCGAGAGGCCCAGCCGCACATGGTAAAGATGGCCTCGGGGTGTGTGTGTGTGTGTGTGTGTGAATGAGGGAGAGTGTGAGTGAGAGACAGAGGGAGGGAGGGAGGGAGGGAGGGAGGGAGGAAAGAGAGAGGGAGACAGAAAGAAAGAAAGAAAGAAAGAAAGAAAGAAAGAAAGAAAGAAAGAAAGAAAGAAAGAAAGAAAGAAAGAAAGGGGGGGAGGGAGAGAGAGAGAGAAAGAAAGAAAGAAAGGAAGGAAGGAAGGAAGGAAGGAAGGAAGGAAGGAAGGAAGGAAGGAAGGAAGGAAGGAAGGAAGGAAATGGAGGAAGAAAGAGGGAGGAGGGAAGGAAGGAAAGATAGAGAAAAGGAAAGAAAGAAACAGGGAGGAAGGGAGGAGAGAGAGAGAAAGAAAGGAAAGAAAGAGAAAGAAAGAAAGAAAGAAGAAAGAAAGAAGAAAGAGGAAAGAGAAAGAAAAAGGAAAGAAAGAAAGAAAGAAAGAAAGAAAGAAAGAAAGAAAGAAAGAAAGAAAGAAAGAAAGGTGGAGGGAGGAAGAGAGGGAAGGAGGGAGGAAATAAGGAAGGAAGGAGAGGAAGAAAGGGAAGAAGGAGGGAAGGAAGGAAGGAAAGAGAGAAAGAAAGAAAAAGAAAGAGAGAGGAAGGAAGGTTAGCTCAGACGTCAGAGAGGGAAGAATGACCATTGCAGTCGACCCAGGGTCCCGTGAATTTCAGCCACCGTCTCATACTTATGGCGGTCACAGCGATCGCCTTTTCTGACCTTCCCAGCCAAGCTTCCAACGAGCAAAGTCAATGCGGGGGAAGCCGGACTCACTGAATGACGGCATGATTCGCTTAACAACCGTGGCAAACAAGATGATGAAATGGGAGCTGGCTGGCTCAACCACCGCCTGGTTTTGTGGTGGAGATCCTGGTGCCCACTGCGGTTGCCAGTCGGGGGATGGGGGGGACCAACGGCACAGCTACGGAGTTCCTCCCCACGTCCACCTAGACCCCCCAGGCTGGAAGGGCTCCTTGAGGTCATCCAGCCCACCCTCTACTCAACGAAGGTACTCAGGGCAGGTGTCCCCTCCTCAACCACGTGTCTTGGTGTGCCTTCTGGTCTCTTGCAGGAGAATTATCTGTCCGGAATCCGGCATTACGACCGAGGGGAATACGACTTGACCATCGACCTCCTGGAACGGGCCCTGAAGGACTACGAGGCTGCGGACACCGAGTGCCGGATCCTGTGCGAAGGTCCTCAGAAGTTTGAGGAATACGAGTACCTGGATTACAAGGCCTTCCTCTATGAGGCCATAGCAGGTAAGCCCAGCAGCGGAAGGAGATCAAGGCCCCCTCCCCACCCCTTGCCTGGTCCAAGAGGGCTTCTCCCCACTTCTCTTAGGAGGCCAAAACATACAAAGAACGGCTGCAGAAACTGGGTATGTCCAGTTTAAGGAAGAGAAGGAATAGGGGGACACGATAGCATCTTCCAATATTTGAGGGCTGCCCCAAAGAAGGGGGGTCAGGCTATTCTCCAAAGCGAAAGAAAGAAAGAAAGAAAGAAAGAAAGAAAGAAAGAAAGAAAGAAAGAAGGAAGGAAGGAAGGAAGGAAGGAAGGAAGGAAGGAAGGAAGGAAGGAAGGAAGGAAGGAAAGAAAGAAAGAAAGAAAGAAAGAAAGAAAGAAAGAAAGAAAGAAAGAAAGAAAGAAAGAAATCTGAGCAAACTAGGGATGGACAGAAGACAAGTCTAGTTTGATGAAAAGAAGGACCAGGGGAGACAGGAGAGCATCTCCCAGTATTTGAGGGGCTGCCCCAGAGAAGAGGGAATCAAGCTATTCTCCAAAGCGAAAGAAAGAAAGAAAGAAAGAAAGAAAGAAAGAAAGAAAGAAAGAAAGAAAGAAAGAAAGAAAGAAAGAAAGAAAGAAAGAAAGAAAGAAAAGAAAGATCTGAGCAAACAAGGGATGGACAAAAGACATGTCTACTTTGATGAAAAGAAGGACCAGGGGAGACAGGAGAGCATCTTCCAGTATTTGAGGGGCTGCCCCAAAGAAGAGGGAGTCAAGCTATTCTCCAAAGTGAAAGAAAGAAAGAAAGAAAGAAAGAAAGAAAGAAAGAAAGAAAGAAAGAAAGAAAGAAAGAAAGAAAGAAAATCTGAGCAAACCACGGATGGACAGAAGACATGTCTAGCTTGATGAAAAGAAGGACCAGGGAGACAGGAGAGCATCTTCCAATATTTGAGGGGCTGCCCCAGAGAAGAGGGAGTCAAGCTATTCTCCAAAGAGAAAGAAAGAAAGAAAGAAAGAAAGAAAGAAAGAAAGAAAGAAAGAAAGAAAGAAAGAAAGAAAGAAAGAAAGAAAGAAAGAAAGAATGAATCTGAGCAAACTACGGATGGACAGAAGACATGTCTAGCTTGATGAAAAGAAGGACCAGGGGAGACAGGAGAGCATCTTCCAATATTTGAGGGGCTGCCCCAGAGAAGAGGGAGTCAAGCTATTCTCCAAAGAGAAAGAAAGAAAGAAAGAAAGAAAGAAAGAAAGAAAGAAAGAAAGAAAGAAAGAAAGAAAGAAAGAAAGAAAGAAAGAAAGAAAGAAAGAAAGAATGAATCTGAGCAAACTATGGATGGACAGAAGACATGTCTAGTTTGACGAAAAGAAGGACCAGGGGAGACAGCAGAACATCTCCCAGTATTTGGGGGGCCACCACGGATGGTAGAGGGAGTTTCTTAGAACTAAGGAGAGAAATTTCCTGAAAGTGAAAACAATTCCTCATTGGAACAAATTGCCTCCAGAAGTTGTGAATCCTCCAACACTGGAGGTTTTTCAGAAGATGTTGGATAACCATTTGTCTGGAATGGGTTTCCTGCCTAAGCAGGGGGCTGGACTAGAAGACCTCCAAGGACCCTTCCAACTCTTTGATTTTGTTATTCCTGTTTACAGGAAGTCCTCGACTTAAGAACAGTCCATTTAGTAACCGAACTTACAATGGCACTCAAAAAAGTGACTTATGACCGTTTTTCACACTGATGACCATTGCATTGAAGACCCAGGGCCACCCCTTCCTCATCCTAGGGCACACAGGGAGGAACGGAGAAGGGAGCAATGTGGGTTATGGGGGAGGAAAGGGCCCTGATCCCCTTCATTGGCTGCAGCTGGGAAGACTGTTTAAAAGGGCAAACCGCGCATGGCAAAGTTGCTGGAAGCAAAGCGTGAAATTATTCTGGTTTGTCACGTCTTATCTGGGTTCTGGCATCCTCCCAAATGTGTGTTATTATCTTTTGAAGTCTTCAATCCCTTATCCTGCCCTGTCTCATTAATTGCCGCAGTTTGTGTTGGTTTTTATTTATAATTTATATGTACTCTGGGCTCAACTGAATTTCTTCCCTTTAAAAACTGTTTTGGGGATAGTTTTCTCTCCAGCCGATGATAACTGGACACTGGAGGCCAAGTTGGAGCCATTCAAGGGACTTTACCTGCTTTTGTGACTTGGTTGCTTTTGTGCCACGCCCCGTTGGGTCATCACACAGCATCTTGGGAAGGGAGCTGGGTAGGATCACGTGACAAAGCTCCCCCCTCCATGGAAAATTCCCCACCAGCTTCCAAACAAGCAGACAAAAGGAAAATGATTCAGCTAACTAACGCTCTAATCGCCGGCATAGTAAAAGGGGTGTGAAACCTGGGTGTTGATTCACGGAACAATCGTTTTGCTTACAGGGCAAATCCTGCTCCCAATTGAGTCATAAGTCAAGGACCCTCTGACTCACCTGCTCTCTTGACTCCCAAGGGGGCAGGCAGGCAAGAACGGGCCTCAACGGCTTGCACACACACACACGCACGCACACACCCGAGCAGATTCACCGGGGACTGCGTGTTCCTAGCGCCTGGCGTTATGTAACACATCGCAATGTAGCCTTCGACACAATAGACTGTGCGGACAAAGAGCCCGAAGGACACAACAGCCTCCCAGACCTTCCCCCCCACCCTCCGCCCTCTGCAGATGCCAGGCAGCAGCGTCCTTTCCAAAGCGGAGCATAGAACAACTACGCAGCCGGACAACCAGACACAAGGACCGTTTCCCCCCTCCGAATGCCGTCCTTCTGCTAAACAACTCGTTCCCACAACACCGTCACCTTATTTACTAAGTCTGTATTACTATTCGCATCCTTCCTACTACCTGTCTCCTTTTCTCCTGAGGGCTATGACTGTGTTGCTTGTATCTTTACGATTTATATTGTTTTATTTAGTTTCCAAGTATGATTTGATTGCTTTATTTAGTATCCTATGACTTATCACTAAGTGTTGTATCTTACATTTCTTGACGAATGTATTTTTTTATATACACTTGAGAGCTTATGCACCGAAGACAAATTCCTGGTGTGTCCAATCACACTTGGCCAATAAAAGAATTCTATATTCTACTCTACTCTACTCGATCCTTTATTCCAATATTTCTGTTCTGTTCTTGTTCCATTCTGCTCCATCCCATCCCACCCATCCTATCCCTCATTCCAATTTCTATTCTATTCTATTCTATTCTATTCTATTCTATTCTATTCTATTCTATTCTATTCTAGTTTCTGTTCTATTCTATTTTCTATTCTATTCTATACTAGTTTCTGTTCTATTCTATTCTATTCTAGTTTCTGTTCTATTCTATTCTATTCTATTCTATTCTATTCTATTCTATTCTATTCCATTCCATTCCATTCCATTCCATTCCATTCCATTCTATTCTACTTTCTGTTCTATTCTATTCTATTCTATTCTATTCTAGTTTCTGTTCTATTCTGTTTTCTATTCTATTTTATTCTATTCCATTCTATTCTAGTTTCTGTTCTATTCATTTTATTCTATTCTATTCTATTCTATTCTATTCTATTCTATTCTATTCCTATTCTATAACTCAGAGCTTCCTAAATTATCATTCAGATGTGGTTTTATGTTTTCCCATGGAAGGAGGTCTCACTCTGGAAGGCCATCCTTGGAATATGGCATCCAGTTTTGGTCACCATGATATAAAGAGGAAAAAAAAACAGATTAACAGAGTTGGATGGGACCTCGTAGGCCATCTAGCCCAACCCCTCCACGCCCAAGCAGGAGACCCTACACCATTTCTGACAGATAGCAGTCCGGTCTCTTCTTGAAACCTTCCAGGGATGAATCTCCAACAACTTCCGAAGGCAATTTCTGTTCCATGGGTTGATTGTTCTCCCTGTCAGGAAAAGATAGATAGATAGATAGATAGATAGATAGATAGATAGATAGATAGATATAGGGATAGAGGTAGAGGTAGAGGTAGAGGTAGAGGTAGAAGTAGAGATAGAAGAGTAGAGTAGAGTAGATATTGGATGAAGGATAGGACAGGATAGGACAGGACAGGATAGAATAGGATAGGATAGGATAGGATAGATTGGAAGGGACCTTGTAGGTCATCTAATCTAACCCCCTGCTTAGGCAGGAAACCCTATAGTCTAAGGAAGAGATGGACCAGGGGTGATACAGCATCTTCCAATATTGGAGGGGCTGCCCCAAAGAAGAGGCAGTCAAGCTATTCTCCAAAGCCCCAGAAGGCAGGACAAGAAACCACAGATGGAAAGTAACCAAAGAGAGAAGCAACCTAGAACTATGGAGAAATGTAGTTGGCGGTGTGAACAATGAACCAGTGGAAACAATTTGCCTCCGGAAGTTGTGGGCGTTCCATTAACTGGAAATTTTTTAAGAAGAGATCGGACAACTCAGTCAAATGATCGGGATGCTGTCAGTTCTCCTGCTTAATCAGGGGATTGGACTAGATGACCTCCAAGGTCCCTTCCAACTCCGTAATTCTATACGGGGTCTTATGAAGCTCAGTCGCCTTACATGAAATGAATTGTCGCCTGTCCTGCTCCAACACTTGCGTTTTCTCCCTTGCTGCTTCCTTGCAGACCATAGCATGCAAGTCCTACTGTGTCAACATGAGTGCGTGCGGCAACTCGCCACACGGCCTGGACGACTCTCACCCATTGACAACTTCCTGCCCCTGCACTACGACTTCTTGCAGTTTGCTTACTTCAGAGGTAGGTCCAGCTCACCTGAGTTCCTCGGCTGCACACCGATCAGAGTTGTGTTGTCACCCAAAAGCTAAACCAGACACAAGTCTACAAACCCAAGAAAAAGCCCTTCTGGGTCAAGCCAAGCCCGCTATAGTCCAGTATTGTGTTTGTCCTAGAGGAGGACCAAGAATGGAGTCATTTTTATTTCTTGGCTAGTGGGATTTGGAGGCAGCTGACCCCCAACCTGGAGGTAATATGGGGTCTTGAGGACCAGGAGACCTCAAAAGACCTTTCATCCATCAATTTATTCCCTCTTTTTTAGAAGCCAGACCATTTAGTGCCCTTCATGCATCTTCTGGAGATGTTATCATATTCTTTGACAAGTGGGATTTGGAGGCATTTGACCCTCCAACCTGGAGGTAATATGGGGTCTTGAGGACCAGGAGACCTCAAAAGACCTTTCATCCATTAATATATCCCCTTTTTTAGAAGCCAGATCATTTAGTGCCCTTCATGCATCTTCTGGAGGTGTTATCATATTCTTTGACAAGTGGGATTTGGAGGCAGTTGACCCCCAACCTGGAGATAATATGGGGTTTTGAGGACCAGGAGACCTCAAAAGACCTTTCACCCATCAATATATCCCCCCTTTTTAGAAGCCAGATCATTTGGTGTCCCTGATGCATCTTCTGGAGATGTTACCCTATTTCTTGACAAGTGGGATTTGGAGGCAGTTGACTTCCAACCTGGAGATAATATGGGGTCTTGAGGACCAGGAGACCTCAAAAGACCTTTCACCCATCAATATATCCCGTTTTTTAGAAGCCAGACCAATCAGTGCCCCAATGTATCTTGTGAAGATGAGGTTAGTAACAAGGTTGTAAAGCAAATCTGGCTTCCCCACTGACTTTGCTTCTCAGAAGGTTGCAAAACGGGATCACGTGACCCCTGGACATTGAAACCGTCCTAAGTACATGCCAGTTGCCCAGCGTCTGAATTTTGATCATGTGACCACGGGGATGCTGCAACGGTCGTTAGTGTGAAAACTGGTCATAGGACACTTTTTTCTTCAGCGGTGACGCAACTTCGAACGGTCACTAAACGAATGGCTGTAAATTGAGAACTACCTGTGTCAGGCTCAGGGAAACACTGAATGTCCTGGGTTCAAGACCCTTCAACCCAGAGCTCAGGTTAGGCGGCCTCACCTTTTGTCCGACACAGATGCCTGTTTTGGGGGGGGGGGGCTTGTCTGCTGGAAACAGCTGGTTTTCCAAAACAGCTGGATTTGTCAATCTTGGTCTTGCAAGAACTTGGTGTGGGTTTTTTTTGGAAGGGGAAACCCAAAAACACATCCACAACATCCAAAACACTCAAGGTTGTGTTTCTAAGTAAACAAGTCCTTTGTCCTGCCTGCCAAGGCTGGTGGGCAGAAGAGGGCAAAAGGTGACCCTAAAAAACCAGATGGCAAGCAAAACAAACCCCACTGCGCTTTTCTAGGGAGGGAGGGGAGAAGGCTGTCTGTCAACACTGAGAAAGAGGGGAGGAAGGAAGGAAGGAAGGAAGGAAGGAAGGGAGGAAAGGAAGGAAGGAAGGAAGGAAGGAAGGAAGGAAGGAAGGAAGGAAGGAAGGAAGGGAGGGAAGGAAAGAAAGAAAGAAAGAAAGAAAGAAAGAAAGAAAGAAAGAAAGAAAGAAAGAAAGAAAGAAAGAAAGAAAGAATTTATTTTTAATTTATTTTATTTTTATCTTTCTTTCTTTCTTTCTTTCTTTCTTTCTTTCTTTCAAGAAAGAAAGATAAAAATAAAAGAAAGAAGGGAAGGGAGGAAGAGAGGGAGGAAGGGAGGGAGGGAGGGCATAAAAGGGGGAGAGAGGGAGGGAGGAAGGAAAGGTATAAAAGAAGTGAGGAAGGGAAGAAGGAAATATAAAAGAAAGGAGAGAGGGAGGGAAAATGTAAAGGAAGGAAGGGTATAAAAGAAAGAAGAGGGGGAGGTATAAAAAAAGAAGGGAGGGAGGAAGGAAAGGTATAAAAGAAACAAGGAGGGAAGAAGGAAGGAAGGAAAAATATAAAAGAAAGGAGGAAGGGAGGGAGGGAAAATATAAAGGAAGGAAGGGAGGAAGGGTATAAAAGAAAGAAGGAAGGTAGGGAAGAGGGAAGGAAAAATATAAAGGAAGGAAGGGAGGGAGGGAGGAAGAAAGGAAACCACATGCATATTTTAAATAAACATCTATAAAATAATTAAACTCCATTCTGCACTTAAACAGAAAAGAGAAATCGAAGACAAGATTGGGTATCTCCACTCTTCTTTCACAACCTGAAACATTTTAAGACCTGTGGAGTTGAATTCTGGAAAAAAAATGCCCCCTCGGCTTCCCCCTGTTCATTTAGCGACAGTTTGAAGTGAGAATGACAGCGTGGAAAAAGTGGCTTAGGACCGTTTTTCACACTTATGACCATTGCAGCATCTCCCGTGGTCACACGATCGATCCCCTTTTGCAACTTTCTATCAAACCAAATCAACAGGGAACCCAGATTCGCTCAACAGTCATCTTACTAACTCAATGACTGCAGTGATCCACTTAGCAACGGTGGCCAGGAAGCTCATAGAGTGGGGCAAAGCTCGGTTTCACAACTGTCTCACTTAGCAACAGGAATTTGGGGCTCAATGGTCATTGTAAATCGAGGACTACCTGAAGAAGACACAACAAGCGGTTGTGGCGGAGAACAGCTGGAAGGAAACGGATGCATGGAAGAACCTCTGGGGGGAACTGAGCATGCTCAGAAATTACAAGGAGCAGGAATATAGGAGTTAAATTAAGTGCAGGAATATCGGAGTTAAATTAAGTGCAAGAATATTGGAGTTAAATTAAGTGCAGGAATATGGAGTAATTTCGGAAATGAGTTAAATTAAGTGCGGAATATCGGAGTTAAATTAAGTGCAGGAATATGGAGTTAAATTAAGTGCAGGAATATCAGGAGTTAAATTAAGTGCAGGCTGGAATATCGAGTTAAATTGTGGAAGTCAAATTAAGTGCGGAATATCGAGTTAAATTAAGTGCAGGAATATCGGAGTTAAATTAAGTGCCGGAATATCGGAGTTAAATTAAGTGCAGGAATATGGAGTTAAATTAAGTGCAGGAATATCAGAGTTAAATTAAGTGCGAATATCGGAGTTAAATTAAGTGCAGGCGGAGTTAAATTAAGTGGAATATCGGAGTTAAATTATGCGAATATGAGTTAAATAAGTGCAGGAATATCGGAGTTAAATTAAGTGCCGGAATATCGGAGTTAAATTAAGTGCAGGAATATCGGAGTTAAATTAAGTGCAGGAATATCGGAGTTAAATTAAGTGCAGGAATATAGGAGTTAAATTAAGTGCAGGAATATAGGAGTTAAATTAAGTGCCGGAATATCGGAGTTAAATTAAGTGCAGGAATATCGGAGTTAAATTAAGTGCAGGAATATAGGAGTTAAATTAAGTGCCGGAATATCGGAGTTAAATTAAGTGCAGGAATATTGGAGTTAAATTAAGTGCAGGAATATCGGAGTTAAATTAAGTGCAGGAATATAGGAGTTAAATTAAGTGCAGGAATATCGGAGTTAAATTAAGTGCAGGAATATGGAGTTAAATTAAGTGCCGGAATATGGAGTTAAATTAAGTGCCGGAATATCGGAGTTAAATTAAGTGCCGGAATATCGGAGTTAAATTAAGTGCGGAATATGAGTTAAATTAAGTGCAGGAATATGGAGTTAAATTGGGAGTGCAGGAATATAGGAGTTAAATTAAGTGCCGGAATATCGGAGTTAAATTAAGTGGAATATGAGATATATAGAGTTAAATTAAGTGCGGAATAGGAGGAATATCGGAGTTAAATTAAGTGCGGAATATGGAGTTAAATTAAGTGCTGGAATATAGGAGTTAAATTAAGTGCGGGAATATCGGAGTTAAATTAATGCGGAATATGCCATAGGAGTTAAATTAAGTGCGGAATATCAGAGTTAAATTAAGTGCAGGAATATCGGAGTTAAATTAAGTGCAGGAATATGGAGTTAAATTAAGTGCGGAATATCAGGAGTTAAATTAAGTGGCCGGAATATCGGAGTTAAATTAAGTGCAGGAATATCGGAGTTAAATTAAGTGCCGGAATATCGGAGTTAAATTAAGTGCCGGAATATCGGAGTTAAATTAAGTGCAGGAATATCGGCGTTAAATTAAATGCAGGAATATCGGAGTTAAATTAAGTGCCGGAATATCGGAGTTAAATTAAGTGCAGGAATATAGGAGTCGAGCTAAAAAGAGTATGTTTAACACTTTAAAGCAAATAAGAGGTAATGGTTAAATAAAATGTTTATTATTTTTAAATTTATCTTCTTTTTCTCTTCTTTCTCCACTACAACAAAGATAAAATTAAGTTCAGAACAGGGTTGGAAATTAGAGAAGGGGAATAATGGAATATATGAAATGGAATTTGAATGATAGTTAAAATGGTGATTAGTATAAAAATGATACATTGAAATATTGATTAATTACTAGTAGAGCTACAAGATCTTGTTGAATGTTTTGAATATGATTACTGATGTTTTATTTGTGGTAAAAGGAGGGATATATTTGATAAATGAAATATCCCATTAAAAACAACTATTAGGGAATATTCTTGGGAACTGTAGTGACATAACTGAAAGTTAGAACTGGGATGGAATTGGAGAGAGGGAAAATAATGGAATACACTTCCTTAATAATAAGATGATGCAAGAAAAAGAAAGGAAACTAGAATTTGAATGAGGGGGATATTAAGCATATTTGAATAACATGAGGGTTAGCGTAAAAGAACTAATACAATGAAATATTGAATACATAAATGAATAGAAGACCATAATGGAATATAAGGAGGTGTATTAATGCTAGAATGAAATAAGATTGTAAAACAAAAAAAAAGAGCTCACATGATTATTAACATGCTATTAGATATAAAAGGAAGATATTTGAATGTAAGGATTGGTATGCAAATCAGATATGGAAATACTGAAAATTAAACAGTGGAAAAATTTGGAAAGAATAAATTGAGGTCGGAATATTAGAAGCATATGAGTTTATTAAAGTTAAATATATTAAGTATTATATGAATTGTATTAAAATGTAAAACACCCAACTGTCGTATTATCCACACATTGATATGTATGTAAAATAAAAATAAAAAAGTTTATTACCCCCCCAAAAAGAAATTACAGGGTGGAGGGGGCGCACTTCATAAAGTGGGGTGCAGGTCACCTGTCCTTACTTTTGGCGGCCATTGTCTGTCTCCCCCAGGTTGTGGGAATTTCTCATTTGCGTCCGTTGAGATTCAGCTAGCCAGGATGCAGCCAAACTGAAGACAAACCATGAATTGTGGTTTGTTTTGTTTTCCCCCCCTTCCTCCTCACAGTGGGCGATTACATCCGAGCGTTGGAGTGCACCAGGACGTATCTCCTCTTCCATCCAAAGGATGAAGATGTCCTGGAGAACGAGGATTATTACAAGAGCCTCTTGGAAGGTTCTGTTGACCTGGAGGCCGTCCAACCCAGAGAGGTAAGCGGCTGGGACGTGGGATGCTTGGATGTAACTTCGAGGGTCCTTGGCCTTCAACAAGCCATCTTCTGCAGGGCTTACATCGAGGTCGCGCTGATAGAAGAGGATGTTTGTAGATCAGGGTTGAGTTGTCAGGTCCTCGGATCTCTCTGACCCAGCTAGGGAACTGCCAGGGTTCCGGCGATTGCCCCAATTCAATCATGAGCCTCGAGCCCAGCTTCAAAAGAATTCAAAAGATTTATTGGGAGCAACATGTCCGGCATTAGCCACCATGAAGCCAACTCTGGCCTACGTAATTTACAGTCCCCTGTGACCCTGTTTCCCCCCCCCACTCCCCCCTGAGTGTGTCATAAATCAGATTCTCCAACCGAAACACAGTTCACGGGTGTCATCAATCACGTTCTCCAAGGAAGGATTTTCCCAGGCAGAAGATCCGGCAGCCTAGCTACAATCTTTGTAAGATAAGCGTTGGAATATACTTCTGGTTTTAAACTGCCGCACTGCTCCTTCAGATTTCCCCCCCACCCTTGTTTATGGAGGAAGGAGAAAGAGGAGGAGGAGGAGGAGGAGGGGGAGGAGGAGGAGGAGGAGGAAGATGAGGAGGAGGATGGGGAGGAGGAGGGGGAGGAGGAGGAGGAGGAAGACGAGGAGGGAGGAGGAGGAAGATGAGGAGGAGGGGAGGAAGAGAGGGAGGAGGAGGAGGGGGGAGGAGGAGGAGGAGGAAGACGAGGGGAGGAGGAGGAAGAGGAGGAGGGGAGGAGGAGGAAGAGGAAGACAAGGAGGAGGGGAGGAGGAAGAGGAGGAGGGGGGAGGAGGAGGAAGATGAGGGGAGGAGGAGGAAGACAAGGAGGGGGAGGAGGGGGGAGGAGGAGGAGGAGGAGGGGAGGAGGAGGAAGATGAGGAGGGGAGGAGGAGAAAGAGGAGGAGGAGGAGGAGGAGGAGGGGGAAAAGAACTATGAGGTCCTTGGTGCCCCATGACCCAACTAGGTAACATCATCAATGCTGGAAGGGAGAGGAGTTATATTGTATATAAACAGAGAGCAAATTCCCTCTTCCCTTCCAGCACTGATGTTGTTACCTAGCTGGGTCATGAAACGTCTGAAAACCACCCAGCTTAGAGGGCACCAGGGACCCCTGAGATCACGGTGGAGAATACAGCTTGTCCTTGACTTAACATCCACAACTTGGTTTCTCTCTTTTATATATATATTATATATATAAATATATATAAATATATATATAATATATATATAAAAGAGAGAAACCAAGTTGTGGATATTAAGTCAAGGACAAGCTGTATTCTCCACCGTGATCTCAGGGGTCCCTGGTGCCCTCTAAGCTGGTGGTTTATATATATATATATATATATATATATATTTTTTTTTTCAGGAAGCTGTGACCTTCCTCCGAAGACACCAGTTGGAAGCAGATTTGCTGGCGGCTGGAGCAAGCATCCTGGGTTTCTTGTACACAGAACCGGTGAGAATGCGCTCCTGGAATCCCAGAGGGGCAGAGGGAGCCAGGAATCAGGGTTTAGTCTCGGCCAAACCCAGCCTCGCTTGGAGGAACAGATTCAGCCACCAATGCTGGTGAAAATCTTCTGAATCCAGGCTTAGCAAAGACGTCTTGGACTTTTAAGATTGTGTGGACTTCTACTCTCCGGGGGAACTTGGGGAGCCCATCCTGGGTAAAGAGGTGATGGGGCAAGCGCCACAGGCCTGCATTCACACAACCCGCTAAGCTCTGGGTCTCCAAGACTTGTGGACTTCAACTCGCCTTCATCTCTTAAGATCCCTCCCTCTGATCTCTCTCCCTTTTGACCGAATTCCCTTCAATTCTGGGAGGGGAAGGCCAGGAGTCTTAAAGGGGGGGCGGGGGTCCAAGGTTGGAGACCCCGGCCCTAAGCTCAGCTAGGAGGGGGGACTTGGCCGCCTTAGGGTTCCCTGGCTAGATGCTCCCTCTCTTCAGAGCTTATACGGACCAGGGGTTTGGCGTGCAGGTGGCGCACGGTTTAAGCATATACGGGTTGTGTGTGTAATGTAGCTTTTGCGTGGGTTTAAGGTGGGCTTGTGGTTCGGTGGGAATTCGTGCGTGAATGTTGCTACTGAATCTTGGGGTACAGTTGCAGGGAGACCGTTTTTTGGGGAGAGTTCTTGGGAGGGGACGAGTGGGGGCCTTGTGGGGTGGGATCCTTCGTCCCTTCCCTGCCTTCATCTTCCTCCCCTCCTTCCCTCCCTCCCTCCTTCCTCTCATTCCAATTTCCTTCCTTCTTTCCTTCCTTCCCTCCCTTCCTCCCTCCCTCCTGCCTTCCTCTCATTCCAATTTCCTTCTTCCTCTCCTTTTCCTCCCTTCCTTCCATCCTACCTTCCCTCCCTCCCTCCTTCCTTCCTCTCATTCCAACTTCCTTCCTTTCGTCCATCCTTCCCTCCCTCCCTCCTTCCTTTCTCTCATTCCAATTTCCTTCCTTCCTTTTTTCCTTCCTTCCTTCATTTTTTCCTTCCTTCCTGCCTGCCTGCCTTCCTTCCTCTCATTCCAATTTCCTTCCTTCCTCTCCTTTTCCTTCCTTCCATCCTTTCTTCCTTCCCTCCCTCCCTCCTCCCCTCCTTCTTTCCTCTTTCCAATTTCCTTCCTTCCTTTTTTCCTTCCTTCCTTCCTGCCTGCCTTCCTCTCATTCCAATTTCCTTCCTTCCTCTCCTTTTCCTTCCTTCCATCCTTTCTTCCTTCCTTTCCCCATCCTCCCTTCCTTCCTCTTTCCAATTTCCTTTTTTCCTTCCTTCCTTCCTTCCTGCCTGCCTGCCTGCCTACCTGCCTTCCTGTTATTCCAATTTCTTTCCTTTCTCTCCTTTTCCTTCCTTCCTTCCTTCCTTCCTTCCTTCCTTCTCCTTCCATCTTCTTTCTTTCTTTCTTTCTTTCTTTCTTTCTTTCTTTCTTTCTTTTCTTTCTTTCTTTCTTTCTTTCTTTCTTTCTTTCTTTCTTTCTTTCTTTCTTTCTTTCTTTCTTTCTCTTTCTCTCTTTCTCTCTCCCATCTTTCTTTCTTTCTTTCTTTCTTTCTTTCTTTCTTTCTTCTTTCTTTCTCTTCTCTCTTTCTCTCTCCCATCTTTCTTTCTTTCTTTCTTTCTTCTTTCTTTCTCTTTCTCTCTTTCTCTCTCCCATCTTTCTTTCTTTCTTTCTTTCTTTCTTTCTTTCTTTCTTTCTTTCTTTCTTTCTTTCTCTTTCTCTCTCTCCCTCCCCCTCCCTCCCTCTCTCCTTCTTTCTCTCTTTCTCTCTCCCACCTTAACCAACCAGCCTTTCCTTCTTTCAGAACTACTGGAGCACCTCTGGGTCTCGGCAGGACAGACACGGGTAAGAAATCAAAACCGGCATCACCTGAAAACAATTCGGGGTCTTGCGGGACGGGGTGTGGGGGGTGGGGAGAGAGAACCATGGGTGAATATTGGAAAGGGAATCAGGGGACCCTGCATGGGGAGCCCCCTCCCCACCCCCCCAAGCTCCAGATGATAATAACCCCATCACGGAAGCCCCTCCCCTGCTTAGATGGCCACGCCCCCCTTCCCCCCCCCCCGATCCGTGAGATAAAACGATCTCCAAATTCATCCTCTCTCTTTCTCTTCTCCTTCATTTCATCTCATTGAAGTAAAAACGTTCCTCGCGCACTGGAGGAGGAGGAGAGTGTTTTTTTTGGTGGGGGGCAAGGGTGTGCCATGGCCCCATCCCTAAGGACCCTCCTCCTGAGGCACCCCAAAGCTTAACTCCTCCTCCTTCTTCTTGGTCCAACGATGGGGTCCTTCTTAGAGCAAACCAGACGGTCCTTCTTTCTACCAGCTACAGTCAAGAACGGGTTAAATATCCACGGACGGAGCTTCTCCACCCTTCAGGTCACAGTTGTCACAGGGGGGCTTTTATTTTTATTTTTTTTGTAACCCAAGAGGCAGCTTTCTGGGCTTTCTGGGTTTTTTTTTGCCTCCCTTGGAAGACCTTTCGCTTCTCCTCCAAGGAGCTTCTTCAGTTCTGACTGGAGGGTGGGGAAGAGAAGGATTTATACTCCTGCAGAAAAGCTGGTCATTTGCATCCTTTTGAGAGGGACGTTGAGGCCGCTTGGAGGTCTCTCTGTGTCCTCGGGGTCACCTGAGGGGTGCAAATGGGTTCCTGCAGCCTGCGATTTTTGCCCTCCCCCTCTGGAAATCCGTGCCTGCTCCCACCCCATTCGAAGGGGGTCCATCCCAAATGGAATTGCTAAAAATCTGCAGAGATTCGCCGTCATTCCAGGTTCCAGTTGTCCACCAAAGGTGTTTTTTTTTTGTTGTTTTATTTTCCAAGGAGGTAACTGGACTTTCTGGGGGTTTTTTTGTTTTTTTTCTTTTGAAGACATTTCACTTCTCACCCAAGAAGCTTCTTCAGTTCTGACTGGAGGGTGGGGAAGAGAAGGATTTATAGTCCTGCAGAAAAGCTGGTCATTTGCATCCTTTTGAGAGGGACGTTGAGGCCGCTTGGAGGTTTACCTGCGTGCTCTGAGTCACCTGAGTGGTGCCAATGGGTGTGGACCTGCTGAAAGGACCTTCTCGTAGACTGGAGGTAGATGAGGTCGGTGAGGCTCTATCCCCACTGGCACAAACTCAGGTGACCCTGAGGACACAGAGGAACCTCCAAGTGGCCTCAGCGACCGTCTCAAAGGACGCAAATGAAGGAAGCCAGATTCACTTGACAACCGTGGGACTCATTGAAGGACTGCATGGATTCGCTGAACGGCAATAGCGGGAAAGGTCGTCAAATGGGGCCAAACCCACTTAACATGTGTCTCACTTAGCAACCTGAGCGTCGAGCTCCATGGTGGTCGTAAGTTGTAACCTTCCGCCTGAAATTGATGGGTTGACACGTTGGCTTGTTCGGTCAACACTCAGTTGAGCTTCGGGACTCTTCAGTTGGGTGTTCAGCCTGTTGTGGGAACCCAACCAGCGGCTCCTGGTTTCTCTTCTGCAGGGATCCTTCCGAGTTGCAGGACCACCAAGCCCATGAGGCTGGGGATGCCCCTCCTGAGCCGGAATTGTCCAAAGTGGGGCACCCCCTGCGGGAAGGTAAGGCTTCCTGGACATTAAGGGCTCTGGAGGCTAAATCGTACCAAGAATGGTTGCAGGAATTGGGTCTCTCTTAGTGCAGGGTTCTCCAAATTGGGCCGTTTTAAGGTTTGTAGACTCCAACTCCCAGAATTCCTCACCCCCCCAATGGCTAGGGAATTCTGGGAGTTGAAGTCCATAAGTCTTCAAGTGACCATGTTTAGAGAGCCTCTTGTTTTAAGGGGCTCATGACCCAACTAGGGAACATCATCAGTGCTAGAAGGGAGAAGGGTTCATGGAGAAGAGGGAGGAGGAGGAGGAGGAGGAGGAGGAGAGGAGAGTAGAGGAGGAGGAGGAGGAGGAGGAGGAGGAGGGAGGAGGAGGAGGAGGAGGAGGAGGAGGAAGAAGGAGGAGGAGGAGGAGGAGGAGAAGAAGAGGAAGAAGGAGGAGAAGAGGAAGAAGGAGGAGGAGGAGGGAGAAGAAGAGGAGGAGGAGGAGGAGGAGGAGGAGGAGGAGGAGGAGGAGGAGGAGGAGGGAGGAGGAGGAGGAGAGGAAGAAGGAAGGAGGAGGAGGAGGAGAAGAAGAGGAAGAAGGAGAAGAGGAAGAAGGAGGAGGAGGAGGAGGAGAAGAGGAGAAGGAGGAGGAGGAGGAGGAGGAGAGGAAGGAGGAGGAGGAGGAGGAGGAGGAAGGAGGAAGAAGGAGGAGGAGGAGGAGGAGGAGGAGGAGGAGGAGGAGGAGAGGAAAGGGATTGTGGGCTCCTGGGTGATCTCTGAGCTGGCTGGTTTTCTTGCAGACCTTTCATGACCCAACTAGGTAACCTCATCAGTGCTGGAAGGGAGAGGGGTCTGCTGAGAAGAGGGAGAGGAGGAGGAGGAGGAGGAGGAGAACTGAGGGCTTCCTGGTCTTCTCTGCACTTGGTGGTTTTCTTGCAGACCTTTCATGACCCAACCAGGGAACGTCCTCAGAGCTTTGGGGGAGGGGGAGGTCTGGCTTTAGTCCTCCTCCCTCGGATGAGCGGATTCACTTCGCCTTCTCTTGGGTGGTGACCCTCAGGATACCTGGGGGGCGGGGGCGGGAGAAGAGGTGGCTCTTCCTGCTGCTGGAAAAATGGGAAAGCCGTGGGAAGGGGGAGGGGAGGGGGAGGGGGAGGGGGTGGGAGGGGCTGTTCCCGTGTGAAATCCCACCCTTGAAATCCCACCCAGACTGAGGAGAAGGGTGGGCAGGGCCAGGCCAGGAGCCCCTCCCTGGTCAGAGAAGGGGAGGATGGGCTGGGGCTGCCCTTGGGCCAACTTGAGCCTGGCCTGGCTCCGGACTCGGCTCTTTCCAATGTCTGGATCTGCTACAATGAGTCTTTCTTTCTTTCTTTCTTTCTTTCTTTCTTTCTTTCTTTCTTTCTTTCTTTCTTTCTTTCTTTCCTCTTCTTCCTTCCTTCCTTCACTCCTCACTCTCTCCCTCCCCTTCCTTTCTCCCTTTCCCTCCTCCCTTCCCTCCCCCTCTCCCCCCTCCCTCCCTCTATTCCTTCTTTCCTCCCTCCCCCTCCTTTCCTGCCTTCCTTTCCCTCCCTCCTTCCCTCTCTCTCTCCCTTCTTTCCTCCCTCCCTCCCTCTTTTCCTCCCTCCTTTCCTCCCTCCCTCCCCCCTCTTTCCTTCATTCCTTTCCCTCCCTCCCTCCCTTCTTTCCCTCTTTCCTTCTTTCTTTTCCTCCCTTCCCTCCCCTCTCTCCCCCTCCCTCCCTCTATTCCTTCTTTCTTCCCTCCCCTCCTTTCCTGTCTTCCTTTTCCCTCCCTTCCTTCCTCTCTCCTCCCTCCTTTCCTCCCTCCCTCCCCCTCTTTCCTTCATTCCTTTCCCTCCCTCCCTCCCTTCTTTCCCTCTTTCCTTCTTTCTTTCCTCCCTCCCTCTTCCTCCCTCCTCCTTTCCTTCTTTCCCTCCTTCCTTCCTTTCCTCTTCAGGGGGCCCCCTTCTGTTCAACGAAGTCCAGTTGGTCCACAACTCCCAGCAGCTGAACGGGACGCAGCGGGTCCTCCTGGACAACGTCATCTCGCCAAGCGAGTGCCAGGAGCTGGGACGGATTGCCCAGGTGAGTCCCTGCCGAAGCCGGGGAGACCCGGAGAAGGTCCCCAAGGGTTGCCTGTCCCCCCCCCACTCTGGGAGCAGACCTCACCAGGAAGCCCCTTGGAGACCGACAAGCCCTTCAAGGGGTCACCCTGAAGGAGATGCCCTCCACGGGGATCAATGGTTGTCCAGTCTCTTCTTAAAAACCTTCCAGGGATGGAGCCCTCACAACTTCTGGTGGCCAGCAGTCCCACTGGCTAATGGTCTTCATTGTCAGGAAACGCCTCCTTAGTTCCAGGTTGCTTCTGTCCTGGATGAGTTTTCCTCCGTTGCTTCTTCTCCTGCCTTCTTTGGTGCTTTGGAGAAGAGCTGGACTCCCTCTTCTCCTTTGGGGCCGCTCCTCGGGTATTGGAAGACCGCTTATCCTGTCCTTCTCTCCGTTAGAGTAGACCTACCCGGTTCCTTCAACCGTCCTTCACCCGTTTTAGCCTCCAGAGCCCCAACCATTGCTCTTCTCCCGCAGGACATCCTCCTGGCTGGTGATGGTTACAGGGGGAAGACCTCTCCTCACACCCCCAACGAGAAGTTTGAAGGAGCCACCATCCTCAATGCTCTGAAGGTAAGAAGGTTGTTCCTCCTGTGGGGTGAGAACACCTGGGGACCTCCAGGGATGCTCTAGACCCACCCAGCCCACCAGCAGGTCCTGGGTGGAGCAGCCTCTCTCTTCCCGCTTGGCCTTCGCCCTCTCGGGCAGGGCAGGTCAAGACATGGAGGCGGCACTGAGCCCAGAAAGGTCCTTTATAGGTACGGTCGTCCTCCATTTGCAACAGTCCGTTTAGCGACCGTTCAAAGTTGCAACAGCCCTGCAAAACTCTGACCTATGAGCTGTTTGGTTTTTTTTTCACACTTCTGACCGCTGCGGCATCCGCCATGGTCATAGGATCCAAAACTGGGGTTGTAATTCGAGGGTGGGAAAGG